>NW_027211729.1:305000-521062 GCF_022749685.1 Semicossyphus pulcher
AGGAGATGGTGAGACGCCTAGCTGAAGTAGCTGGAGGGTTAAAATCGTGCAGAAGGTCATGTGACCTTCCTCCTCTCTGACAGTAAACTGAATCAACATGTTTCAAAAAAATAATCAACAATGAAATCATCTACAGATGCTGCCCCTTTAAAGACCAACCTATTAAAAACCTGACAGGTGTCCTCATATGTAAATGTTCTCTCTTCAGGTGACCAAGTCGAACACGAACCCTGACGACCTCGGAGGATTAGCGAACCAGCTCACCAACGAGTTTGGAAATCTGGCTGATGAGGCGAAATATGCAGCGGTGACAGCAGAGAACGAGGAGGTGAGGAACATCAGTCCTTCCTCGTCATGCTCACACATCACAGCCTCTGTGTCTTAAACAGATGTTAATGTATTTCTATATGTGTTCAGATCGGCTCCCACATTAAGAAGCAGGTGGGTGAGCTGGGATTCAGCTGCACCGGGCTGGTGACCAAAGCTGGAGCTCTGCAGTGCAGCCCCAACGACTCGTTCACCAAGAAGGAGCTGATCGAGAGCGCACGCAAAGTCTCCGAGAAGGTTAACACACTAATACTTTTACTTTTTAATACTTTAATCAGACAGGAAAGTCTCAGAGACGGTCCCTTTACAACCAGTGTTTACTGCTTTTTTCAGTCATGTTTTGGGTATTGATCACACAGCTGTAGTACAGAGACACTCAGAAATAAGGGAGCAAGTGCCGAGCAGGATTTGAACTTCAGATTTTGAGTGACCCTTCAATAGCAGTGCAATAAAAACATACATGTTATTGGGTTAAAAGAAATGATGGTATCTGACCAGAAATGTATGGGCCTACCTGATGTTACATGTCAGGCTGTGTGAGAGGCTGACTCTGAGGTTTAGAGATGTAGAAACTTATTTGACGTGCAGAGTAACTTCCCCTCCTCTCTCCTCTCTGCAGGTGTCTCATGTGTTGGCGTCCCTGCAGGCCGGTAACCGTGGTACCCAGGCCTGCATCACGGCTGCCAGCGCCGTGTCCGGCATCATCGCCGACCTCGACACCACCATCATGTTCGCTACAGCCGGGACCCTGAACAGAGAGAACGCAGAGACCTTCGCCGACCACAGGTACAGATCACTGCAGAGAGACATGTTTTAATCCAGCATGAGCGTCTCTATGATACCTGCTGAATGAACAACCGTCCTGTGTTCCGAGCTTATGTCTGTAGAGATATAACACGTGACTTCCTGTGTGTTTTAGGGAGCTCATCCTGAAGACGGCCAAAGCTCTGGTGGAGGACACGAAGCTGCTGGTCTCTGGAGCTGGAGCGAGTCAGGAGAAACTGGCCCAGGCTGCTCAGTCCTCCGTCTGCACCATCACCAAACTGGCTGATGTGGTTAAACTGGGAGCTGCCAGTCTGGGATCTGAGGACCCAGAGACTCAGGTAACCCCTGCAGGAGCCACAGGAGCCATGGTGCATGTGGGTGTGTTTGTCCTGCTGTTGACAGATGTCATGTTCAAAGAAGCAACTAAACCAACCCACAGAACTTCAGATGTCATATTTACACTGAAACGTACCCCCATCTGAAGGTACAGAGTGACATCACCACAGATCAGCCAATGAGGGCACAGTTCAGGAACAGTTTTTTTAATCAGGTGTTTGAGTTTTGTGGTGAGCCAACAGGTATGTTCATAAAGAAGTAACAAAGTAAAAATAGATTTGTTCACCATTTTGTCATTTTTCAAAGACAAATCAAACAACAGTGAACACATTGTAACACACCTGTTCAGACGTCATCACTTTGGACCTGAACAGCAGCAAACTGCTGACACACTGAGCTTCAGAGCGCTGCTTCTGTCTGCAGGTGGTTCTGATCAATGCAGTGAAGGACGTGGCCAAAGCTCTGGGGAACCTGATCAGCAGCACGAAGGCTGCGGCAGGGAAACCTCACGATGACCCCAGCATGCTGCAGCTCAAGAACTCTGCCAAGGTAACACACACTTATATCTACCTGTGAGGATCCACAGAGACTCTGACTCTCCCTGCACCTGCTTATCAGGTGTAGTTTGTAATCTGTCTCCATGTGCTGCTCTACCTACGTCAGGTGATGGTGACCAACGTGACGTCTCTCCTGAAGACGGTGAAGGCTGTGGAGGACGAGGCCACGAAGGGAACCCGAGCTCTGGAGGCCACGATCGAGCACATCAGACAGGAGCTGGCTGTGTGTTACCTCCACACTCATGTGTCCTTAATGTGTTTATTATATATGAATATATTTGTGATGTGATGTTAAAGATATAATCTCAAATAGTTCACTTTCGTGCTCTTGAGCACCACCGACTGGCAACAATCTGTAATTACAGGAGCACACTTCCCACTTTAACCAGCCGTCTCCGGCTGTCTCCCTTTGTCACGGTGTAACTCTTGATGTTCCTGGCTGACGGTCGCTTTCCTTTTCAGACTGTTTGCTTCATCTGAGCGTCGAGTTTGTTTCTTCTTCTTTGGATTTCCACTTCTTGTTGAAGTTGTATCTGTAGTCATCCATCTTTTCTTTGTTTGTTCAGCCATAGTAGATTACTGTTTACTCGCAACACTTGCAGAGAGCGGAAAAGCAGCCGCTTAGCTCCGCCTACCCTCTCTGGCAGACCAACCACTGCTGGCTGATGGAAAACGCGTCACTAACTGGGCGCCGCCACAGACACCCAGCCCATAATAATACTATATACTGCAGATGCCAAGGCTTTCATCAGCGGGCCGTAGGCTCAGTCACCATGTGTTACCTCATTCAGAGAGAGAGAGAGACTTACAGATTGTTACTTTAATGTGTTAAAATCTTAACGTGTTGGCTGAATGTCATGTAGCTGCTCTGTGAAGAGGCTGCATTTAAACTCTCTCAGGTATCTGACTGTCAGTCTCCTGTTTCAGGTGTTCAGCAGCTCTGAACCTCCTCCAAAGACCACCACACCTGAGGAGTTCATCCGCATGACCAAAGGCATCACCATGGCAACTGCCAAAGCAGTGGCTGCTGGGAACTCGTGTCGTCAGGAGGACATCATCGCCACGGCCAACCTGAGCAGGAGGGCCATCGCTGACATGCTGCACTCCTGCAAGGTGAGCATGCGAGGAGAGACATCACTTTAGATTTAACCTGGATGTATGCTGAGGTCTGAAAGGCTTACAAACATGATTCACTCCTGCAGGTGAACAGGAAGTCATGATGCTTTCTTAATAAATAAGTTTAGAGTTAATACTTCACTTCCCTGAGATAAAACACTCAATGAACCAGAGAAACTTAAACACCTTCAGATCTGAAAGACTCTTCAGAAGAGTTCAGGTGTGTGTCAGTGAAACTCTTTACCTGGATGTAACGATGGTCATTAATCTCCTGCAGGTCGCAGTTCTGATTTATAATCTCCCCTGTGTTTCTACAAACGTCATTATTTATCTTTTATATTATAATACCTTTGAATCAGCTATCAAGTGTTTCTTCATGTCTTTGATATCCATCTAATAAAAATCCATCTGCCTTTCACAATAAGAGCGTGTTTGTGTGTTCACCTGTCAGGAGGCAGCGTACCACCCTGAGGTCAGCCAGGAGGTGCAGATGAGAGCTCTCAGGTACGGAAACGAGTGTGCTGCAGGATACCTGGGCCTGCTGGAGCACGTGCTGGTGGTAAGACTTCATCATCTGCACACACTCACACACACACCTGTACACCTGTCAGCTCATCACAGAGGTCCATAACGTGTGATGGAGAGGAGCAGCTCATCCTCCTCTCTGCTTTATGTCTCGTGTTTAATAATCTCTCCTCCTCCTCCTCCTCCTCCTCCTCCTCCTCGTTCTGTCTCTGCTCCTTTAAACTTGATGCTCACTGGTGTTGGTGCAAGCCGGTGAGTACGTCACATGACCTACCTGCACAGGTGTGAGGCTGCACTGGTTTAATGCTTCAGATTACTGCACTGCTGCAGGTTAACATGAGTGAGATCCTGGACAGAGTGTTTGTGTTTGTGTGTGTGTGTGTGTGTGTGTGTGTGTGTGTGTGTGTGTGTGTGTGTGTGTGTGTGTGTGTGTGTGTGGTCTTTGGTAGTTTTACATCCCTGAATCTGTGTGTGCACGGTGTTTATAACAGAGCGATCCAATCAGCCTGATGATCACATGATCACATGTTTACAGCACACCTGGTGTCTGCAGAATGACACTGGTCTGTAGCTCTTCTCTCACACCGGTGTATCTTCTCCTTTAAATCGTAATGATGGAAATTATTTTCTCCACTCTCAGAACTTTTTACTAGGGCTGTCACTCAATTAAAATATTTAATCGCGATTAATCGCATGGTTGTCCATAGTTAACTCGTGATTAATCGCAAATTAATCGCACATTTTTTACCTGTTGTAAATGTACCTTAAAGAGATATTTTTTAATCCTCTTATCAACATGGGAATGGACAAATATGCTTCCTTTATGCTAATGTATGTTTATTATTACTGCGACATTCAGAAACAATGAGAAATACTGTCCAGAATATTCTACAGAATAACCTCAAAGGTTCTGCACGCTCAAAACATGTGCTGAAAGCAGAACATGGCGATCATCGCATATATCAGTGATTCCTGTGAGAAGCACATCACATGCAGACTTACTCAGTCTGGATTAAACTCTTTCTAGATGCTGATTTCTTCCTTCCACAGTTTGATTGTTCTCTCTCTTAATTCACGTTTTAATTCACAAACTACTTTAATCTGATCTCTTTGCTTTGCTTCAGTCCCCCAACACACCTGCACCTCTGCTCTCTGCACAGCTGCTGGCCCCGCCCCCTCTCTCTGTCTGTCTCTCTGTCTGCTGCAGGGGCGAGAATCTGATATCAAATTTGGGGGGGACATTTACATGAAATTTTCTCAAGAGCAGTTTCTGAGGGGGACATCAAAACTAGTGCTGTAACACAGAGAGGCCGAGCATAGACGTCGTAATACGTTAAATGTAGCTATAATTTCCATTTTAGTCTTTCTTATGAACTTTATTGAATATTGTCACACACACACACACACACACACACACACACAGCATGTAGGATATTTACAGTAGAAGATGGGCCAATAGCCATAACATGACAGCTCAGCAAATACACTTTTCCCTTTAACCACAGATGTTTGGAGAGGAGCAGACGTAACACAGATCTGTGTGTGTGTGTGTGTGTGTGTCATGCTCTGTACCTGGCTCAATAAGATAGCCATCTGTCCGTATGTCCGTATGTCCGCACACAGTTACTGTTAAGTGTAACTACGTATCTCCACAAGCCGTGAATGACAGAGCAGGAGCTGTAACCTGCGATCAGGTGGTCATAGTTTATAATAACGAATCGCGGGGAGGACACAGACGTTTCACAAAGTGGATCTGTATTAATCACGCGGATCTTTCTGTCTGTCTGTAACTGTGTCGTTCATATATTTCACTCAGAACTTTAGAGGAGCATCAGGCTTCATGATCAAGCTAAGTTTTATATTACGTCATCACTTCAGTCCGTGATCACCTGCTCCCTCCCCCTCTCCCTCCCCCTGTACTCGTACTCTCCCCCTCTCAGCGTTGCAAGTCTGCATCACAGTTTTTATTATATGTTTTTGAAGTCTAATGAACGTCCGTTTCTGAGCACCGTAAAGCAAATATTTCGATCGACAGCTTTAGGATTACATAGAAGTGGCACTGAAATGAGACACCGAAATATTTGTTTGTGATTGGGTCCGATAGATACCGGTCGGTTTGGAACCCAACCCTAATATCGAGTGCTAGAAGTAAAGGAAGGACTAACATGTGTTTGTTTGAAACACTTACTGAGGCCAGCCACCAACTACAGGCTCTGTCTGAGATTCACGCACACGTACTGAATTTGCCGGCTCCAACTGCTCTGCTCACTGTTGGCTGACAGTGACGGGAGGGAGTGGACCGAACCATTGTGAGGCAAAGGGTGGGGGTGTCCGAAACTTTTGAAACATGAATACGCGCTATTAAATGTCTATAATCAACACAATAACTTTCATTGTGTATCATTAATATCACTGAAATAACATAGGTATGTCTACAGAGATATTGGGGGGGACAAATCATATTTTCCCTCAGGTTGGGGGGGACATGTCCCCCCTGTCCCCCCCGGGATTTCCGCCAATAGTCTGTTGTGTTGACTGTCTTCATCAGCAGTCTGTTTCATGAAGTCACAAAATTTCAATATTTTCTCTCGCAATTCAGTTCTCACAGCACTTGAGCCGCGTGTGCACGAGGGACGTTATTAATGACATAGCGATCAAAACGATCGGTCGTTACCGAATGACATCACCTTTTATAAGCTTTTTAAACAGCGACAATCAATGCATTTGCATTAGGTACATACGGAGATACACAGTGTTTACATTGCGTTACAGAACTGCATGTGCGGACAGAGAGCGTCCTGGTGTCCTGTGACTCCTGTCACTGTTTCAGTGCTCTTCCTCAACAAGGAGAGCGGGCGATCGACCGTTCATTTGGAGCGTAGTCGTTTAATCGCACAGAAATCTGAAGCAGCGGCGGCGCCGCGGCAAAAAAGTATGTAGCAGAAACACTTCCGGTGGTAACTCGGTTCACATGGACAGTAAAAAACAACAACTTTTGTCTTGTTCAAAGAACCACCGAGCAGGGCTTTCAGGCTGAACATTCAAAAGACCATTTTCTTTATCCATTTCGGCTCACGGAGATTTGTTACGGCGTGCTATCCACAACATTGCAAACTACAGGGCGGGCGGAGGGTCATAGTAATGGAACGCGCGTGCGTTAATCGCGCGTTAAAATAATTCGTGGCTTTAAAGGGAATGTGCGCGTCAACTTTGACAGCCCTATTTTTACATTTTGTTGTTCCCAAAGTCAGAACCGAATTGGGAAAGAGAGCCTTTAGATTCTCTGCTGCGATTGCATGGAACAATCTACAAACTGAACTTAAACTGCAAAACACAGTCCCACTAAATGAGTTTAAAAGAATGGTAAAATCTATCGAGTCCAGGCTGTCTGTGTGTAAATGTTTTAATTATTTGTAATGTCAGTAAG
Source organism: Semicossyphus pulcher (assembly GCF_022749685.1). Taxonomy (NCBI): domain Eukaryota; kingdom Metazoa; phylum Chordata; class Actinopteri; order Labriformes; family Labridae; genus Semicossyphus; species Semicossyphus pulcher. The sequence goes on from NW_027211729.1 coordinate 312,054, forward strand.
TCTATGTGCTTTTATGCTGATACGTTTTAATTGTTGAAACCTTGTTGCTGCTGTGCTTGGCCAGGTCTCCCTTGTAAAAGAGATTGATGATCTCAATGGGACAAATCTGGTTCAATAAAAAATAGAAATAGAAATGAAGGTTAACTCTCAGATGAAGCTCATCATTAGGAACATGTTTACTGAGGGAACATACCAAGAGAGAAGTAGGTTCCTTTTCTCATAGACTTCTATACAATCCCACTTCTATTAAAACTAGTGGCATCGCCACTGCTGGACATTAGAGAGAATGCAGGTTAAAGACACTTCTGTATTAGCTTCACTTTTCAGACCCTGAGGCCACATCTACATACTGTATACAGTCTGTGGTGCAGATGTGAGTGTGCTGCCCTCTGGTGGCTGAACAGAATAACACTCTTTAATGAAACAGGTTTACCTCTGATCAACACAGTAGACTGAGGTAATGCATGCAGGTGTGTGTGTGGTGTAGTCTGAGCAGTTACAGTTCGTAGTCAGAACATGTGTGTGTGCGTGTATGTGTATGCGTGTGATGGACCTGTACATGTGTTCCTGTGCATTGACATCACCTCTCTCTCTCTCTCTCTCTCTCTCTCTCTCTCTCTCTCTCTCTCTCTCTCTCTCTCTCTCTCTCTCTCTCTGAATTGAGCCTGTTAATTCTCTGCACCTGTCACACACACCACTTCAACCTGAATATAGTGAGAGTCCACCTAGGACACACTGAGGACTGAGAACACACACCTCCATCTGTTAGATTAAAGTTAACTGACATCATTTAGTCTAAATGTAAATATATTTTAGCTCTTTGTAGTTGTCCATGTGTTCCAGTGTAACGTTCTGATGGTCAGTGTGAGAACTGATCAACAGTCAGGTAACTTAAATTTGAAAATCTGCAGTTAAGAGTGTTTATAAATGATGAGACACAAACTGAGAATGATCTGTGTTTGAAGTTACAGGCAGGCTGAGCTCTGCATTTATTATCATTATTTTGTTATTATCATCATACTTTTTATCATCATTTATATTGTTGTTGTTGTTATTATTATTATTTTTGGATTAGCTTCAGAAAACAGGGGTGGGGGGGAGATGATTCAAAGTTTAAACAGGTCTCAGGACTCAGGACTCGACTGGCCTAAAGAGGCGTTCTGATAACGTGACGTTATGTTAAACTTTCAGCCTGTTTCACATTTATACTGAGTGTGTGTTGGGCGGAATGTTCCGGGACAGAGTGATGATGTCATCGCGGAATGTTCCGGGACAGAGCAGAGTGGGTGATGTTATCACTAGAGTGGAGAACAGCATAAAAATATCTAAACTCTTTCTAACATTTTGCTCCTCAGTCCACAGTTTTCACTCCACACACATAATTTTAGCCTCAAACTGTAGGGAATCTTCTCTGTCGGCTCTCATATGATTCTGAAGTAAAACAGATTTACAGTTTAAACACAGAGAGCCTCAAAGCAACAGTAGTGCCGACCAGCTGTCCATCTGCTCTAATGTTAAATGAGACCAAAACATTTCTCGAGCACACGACCTGGAAGCACTTTTTGAATCTGCTCCTGTGTTCACATTTTAAACATTTCAGATATGAAAACCACATCAACACGTTCAGCAGACTCTTCTGGTGCTCACAGTATCATCCGTCAGCTGATAGCAGCTACAGTTTGACCTTAAAGTGAGCACATTTACAAGTTAGTCCAGCCTTTTCTCACTTAAATTTATTGTCTCAGCTGTCTGAGCTGTGATTGCATACTCCCTGCTGCCCCTGCTCTGCTCCCCAGGAGACCCCAAATGTCCTCAAATATAAACAGTCTGAGATACACATCTCTCTTACACACACAATAATGGTGCACTATATATAAACCTCAAGGATACCATAATATAATATTGAATGTGAGGCGATCCTCCAATTGGTTTGATGCAACGCCCTGAATAAAACCCTCTGTATAATTACAGACTTCATAAAACCTGTTTGCACCCTGAGTCTTACTTTGGGCCCGGATGATGCAGGTGCAGCAGGTGTGTGAATATAAGGGTGCTGAATATGATACTGTTCTGTTAGCTTCCTTAGCCGTAGCTAAGCACAGGCCTGGACATGTAATGCATTAGTAATAGAGTAATAGACAAATGTTGTGTCTCTTCCTCCCTCTCAGATCATCCAGAAGCCCACTCATGATCTGAAGCAGCAGCTGGCCAATTACTCGAAGAGGGTGGCAGGGTCCGTCACTGAGCTCATCCAGGCTGCTGAGGCCATGAAAGGTAAAGTGACCTTTGACCTTTAACAACAGAAACATTCCTCAGGGTCTCCTCATGTCTGTATTTACAATTAATGGAGTCAGAGTCCGCCAGGAGTGTCTGCACGCAGCGGCAGAGGAACAACACCAACATCACCAAACTGTTTTACAGAGATCTTTCCAATGTACGACAGCAAAGAAGATTGAAAATACAATATAAATACAATAGTTCTATTCTACCCTCTTACAGTTCTCCGAGTGATGGTGTCACACTGTTCCTCTGCTCTCCTCAGAGCTCTTAATAATCACTAATAATAATCAATAATAAAGTAATAATGACTATAGTCCTTTTTTAACCTCCTGAAGTTCTCTGAGTGTCACACAGACTGTTGGAGTCTGAAATAGCTCCTCTGCTCTCCTCAGAGCTCTTAATGAACATCAGGCCTGACAGTAATGTGAGGGAGGATTAGTGCAGATCCTATCTGAGGGTTCAGTTTCTCTCACTCTGTCCTGGGACCCCCCCTTAGTCAGGACAGATTACAGTCAGGAGGAGGAGGTTCCATGAATGCATCGTCAGTCATCCTCAGAGTTTATATTAACGTCCCTGTGCTGCACTTTAAAAGCCTCAGCTGACACTGAATCTGCTGCCGGCCTGAGCTGCAGCTCCTCATGCAGCCGGAGACAAGCTGAGAGCTGAGATGGATCAGACTGTGATGGATGTTAGGGATCACGGTTCAACAGGATGTTAGAGGATCCACATCCAGCATCAAATTCTCCCGTCCAATCACAATCCTCCAAACAGCCTCAAATATCAAAGTTCAAGATGATCTGATGATCTGTGATCACCTTTATTTAGTCTGGAACAGGTCGTTTTACAGCATGTGCAGACCAAACTGTCACAGGACGCTTCAACCAATCGGAACACAGAAACAGGGGACGTAGCATCAGGCGGATAGGCTAGGTAGCTAGCTCCAACATCCAGTTCATATGGCTTATAGTTAAACATCACACGCAGACGTTAGAGACGTCCCAACATGATTCAGGTTATAAACAAATATATTATAAAGTCCAGACCCTGCAGGTGATAGCAGTGAGTCAGCAGGAGCAGCTCCACACTTCAGGAGAACACGGGTCCCCTGTGACCTTTGACCTCATAATAACATGTTTAATTTATGGTGAAACAACAACAAAGAGGCTGAACGAGTGTGAACTCAGAGTGTGACACTTTCAACACACATGGCTCCTCAGTCACCTGCAGCTCCAGTTCACTGTGTGTGTGTGTGTGTGTGTGTGTGTGTGTGTGTGTGTGTGTGTGTGTATTGTGTACTCATTGTGTGTTTGCAGGCACAGAGTGGGTGGATCCTGAGGACCCGACTGTCATCGCAGAGAACGAGCTGCTGGGAGCGGCTGCAGCTATTGAAGCAGCTGCCAAGAAACTGGAGCAGCTGAGACCCAGAACCAAACCCAAGGTCACAGGACTTACACACACACAGACACACACACACAGACACACACACACAGAGACACACACACACACACACACACACACACACACACACACACACACACACACATACACACACGCACACAGACACACACAGACACACACGCACACAGACACACACACTTGTACACACACACACACACACACACACACACACACACGCACACACACACACACACACACACACTTGTACACACACACACACACACACACACACACACACACACACACACACAGAGCCTGTTAACCCAGCACAGGGTCACACAGAGAGCTGCAGCCTGATCACACCAGGAAACACCACAGACTTCAACCTGTCAGCATTAAACATGTACATCCATCTCACAGGGTCACACACACACAGACACACACAGTCACACACTGAGCACACACACACACACACACAGAAGGCTGATCACACTGTAAAATACTGCTGTAACAACGACTTTAATCTGTTGAGCGGGATGAGGCCCACACCAGGTCCTCTGATCACATGATGCTCTCTAACCCTGTTTACATCCCGTTTACTCTCTCGCTCTTCAGACCCTCTCGGCTCTATGACTCGCTGTATTTACTGTCTGTCTCTGTCTCTGTCTGTCTTTCTCTCTGTCTCTCTCTCAGGAGGCCGACGAGACGCTGAACTTTGAAGAGCAGATTCTGGAGGCAGCGAAGTCGATTGCAGCAGCAACCAGCGCTCTGGTGAAAGCTGCTTCAGCCGCTCAGAGGGAGCTGGTGGCTCAGGGGAAGGTACGGATGAGGAACACCTGCCTGTCAGTTTATCTGTCTGTCTGTGGAACCATCCATCCATCAGTTCAGATCAGGTTGTCATGAACAGACTTGTCAGTCATCACACTGCAGCCTGGATGCTGAATGTGTTTTGCACTCTGCAGGCAGCCTCAAACTCTCAGTGATAAATACTGACCTCTAAACATGGTGCATACAACATCAGAACCTGCTGAAGAACCTGTGCTTCAGATCTACCTGCACCAAAAGACACATGAACACCATGAACACATGTTTCAGTAATGTCATGTGATTCATTCAGTCATGTTCTCGATCCAACAGGTGTTCAGGCACAGAGGTTTCACCTGAGAGTTCAGGCTCACAGCTGTAACGTTTCAGAGTTCATGAAAACCATCTCTCAGACAAACAGACCGAACAAAGCGAGCTTATTCAGCTTCAGCCCAGAGAGAACATGAAGAAGGTGTGATATACTGCATAACTCTGCACTGAATATATATTTATTCTAGTTATCTCGTCCAAACAAATGTTCCAACCCAAAACTGAAGCTGGAGCTGTTCGGTGATTTGTGGAGGACTGTTACTGTGAGAGGACACGAGAAACACAAGCAGGATTAAAGCTGCACGTCGGAGCGGGTCGCACGTCGGAGCGGGTCGCACGTCGGGGCGGGTCTCGGGGCCTGAAGAAGCCTGCAGAGTGTTTTTAAAAGAGCTTACAGGAGAAATGTCATCAAGGTTTCAGTTGAAGCTCGATGGACTGATCCTACAACTTTATTACACATTTTGTAGTTGTACTTTCATTATATGTCCTTATCTCTCTTTTCCACTACATCCTCAGTGTTCTTTACTTCAGTTTCACGTTGAACCAAACAGAAAAACCCTGACCTCAGATTGTGACCGTTTGCTCTATGACTGAACTAGCAGCCTGATCTTACGTTTCCTTCTGTTTTTTTAATTTTTGTGAAGGCTATGAATGATTTTAAATAATGAACCTGTCTGCATCTATGTTTTCAGGTGGGGGCGATCCCGGCCAACGCGGTGGATGATGGTCAGTGGTCTCAGGGGCTCATCTCAGCTGTAAGTCTGCTTCTAACAGGGGTTTAATTTATCTGCTTCTGCTGTTATTAAAACTTCTCACCATCATGACCTCTGACCTGTCAGGCTCGCATGGTTGCTGCGGCAACCAACAACCTGTGTGAGGCAGCCAACTCGGCAGTGCAGGGACACGCCAGCGAGGAGAAACTCATTTCCTCCGCCAAACAGGTCGCAGCGTCGACCGCCCAGCTGCTGGTCGCCTGCAAGGTGAAAGCCGACCAGGACTCCCAGACCATGAAGAGACTGCAGGTAACACACATTAATACACACACTATATACACACTGTATGTGTGAGAGCTGCAGACAAACAATCACATCAGTCATCCTGTAACAGCTGAGCCTTTTAGACAGCACACACACACGTGTACACACACACACACACACTATGTCACAGTCTATTAATACTCTGCAGTCTGTTTAGAGTTACAGGTGAGCTCTCTATGATCTGCACAGCTGCTGCATCACTGAACTCTATAATTAGCACAGCTAACAGTTACCTGTTCATGCTGCTCAGAGCTGGTTTACAGAGATACACAGATTTATTCACTGCTGCACTTTTATTAAGTATTAAGATACAGACCGTTCCTAAAGCCAAGATCCATTAAAATCTCATCCTACATTTCCCATAATGCAATCCACACAGTCTATAATATTATATATAATAATATAATATTACCTCCCTGCAGGTGAACGCATGACGTGTAAACATGTACCTGTATCTGTCGGTTTCTTTCAAACCTTTAAACTGTGTTTAGTTTTTCTCTGTAAGCAGCTCTGTAGGTCTGCAGTGACCTTTGTGTGTCAGATGCTCTAACAAACGCTAACACACTGTTACACACACTAACACACTCTAACACACTGCTGCAGTTTCCCCCTGTGAGCCGTCCAGCACTCAGACTATGTGTCAGACTATGTTTGAGGCAGTGAGCACATCAGGCTTCCAGACCAGCTCAGGTTCTCTGATCCAATCAGCAGCAGCTTATCTGCTGCTCTTCTGGGCCTGCAGCTGCTGCTCCGCTAATTCCCCCACATCCCGGGCTGGAAACAATCCTCAGAGGAAACACTAGAGCCCAGCGACCATTACACCTGCTCGTTTCACTCTATGATACATTAGCTTCAGTCTCTGATAATGTGCTCGCTTCACTCTATGATACATTACAATACACACCAGCAGAGAGTGTGCACATTATCCTCCTCACCTTAAACAGCTCAGAGACTGTGCACATTATCCTCCTCACCTTAAACAGCTCAGAGAGTGTGCACATTATCCTCCTCACCTTAAACAGCTCAGAGAGTGCACATTATCCTCCTCACCTGAAACAGCTCAGAGACTGTGCACATTATCCTCCTCACCTTAAACAGCTCAAAGAGTGCACATTATCCTCCTCACCTTGAACAGCTCAGAGAGTGCACATTATCCTCCTCACCTTGAACAGCTCAGAGAGTGTGCACATTATCCTCCTCACCTTAAACAGCTCAGAGACTGTGCACATTATCCTCCTCACCTTAAACAGCTCAGAGAGTGCACATTATCCTCCTCACCTTAAACAGCTCAGAGAGTGTGCACATTATCCTCCTCACCTTAAACAGCTCAAAGAGTGCACATTATCCTCCTCACCTTCAACAGCTCAAAGAGTGCACATTATCCTCCTCACCTTCAACAGCTCAAAGAGTGCACATTATCCTCCTCACCTTAAACAGCTCAGAGAGTGCACATTATCCTCCTCACCTTCAACAGCTCAAAGAGTGCACATTATCCTCCTCACCTTAAACAGCTCAGAGAGTGCACATTATCCTCCTCACCTTGAACAGCTCAGAGAGTGTGCACATTATCCTCCTCACCTTAAACAGCTCAGAGAGTGCACATTATCCTCCTCACCTTAAACAGCTCAGAGAGTGTGCACATTATCCTCCTCACCTTAAACAGCTCAAAGAGTGCACATTATCCTCCTCACCTTCAACAGCTCAAAGAGTGCACATTATCCTAGTGTGTTCAGTGTGTGTTCAGTGTGTGTTCAGTGTGTGTTCAGAGTGTGTTCAGAGTGTGTTCAGTTTGTGTTCAGTGTGTGTTCAGTGTGTGTTCAGTGTGTGTTCAGAGCGTGTTCAGTGTGCGTTCAGTGTGCGTTCAGAGTGTGTTCAGAGTGTGTTCATAGTGTGTTCATTGTGTGTTCAGAGTGTGTTCAGTTTGTGTTCAGTGTGTGTTCAGAGTGTGTTCAGAGTGTGTTCAGTGTGTGTTCAGTGTGCGTTCAGTGTGTGTTCAGTGTGTGTTCAGTGTGTGTTCAGAGTGTGTTCAGTGTGTTCAGTGTGTGTTCAGAGTGTGTTCATCGTGTGTTCAGTGTGTGTTCAGTGTGTGTTCAGTGTGTGTTCAGAGTGTGTTCAGAGTGTGTTCAGTGTGTGTTCAGTGTGTGTTCAGAGTGTGTTCATTGTGCGTTCAGAGTGTGTTCAGTGTGTGTTCAGAGTGTGTTCAGAGTGTGTTCAGAGTGTGTTCAGTGTGTGTTCATTGTGTGTTCAGAGTGTGTTCATTGTGTGTTCAGAGTGTGTTCAGTGTGTGTTCAGTGTGTGTTCAGAGTGTGTTCAGTGTGTTCAGAGTGTGTTCAGAGTGTGTTCAGTGTGTGTTCAGAGTGTGTTCAGTGTGTGTTCAGTGTGTGTTCAGAGTGTGTTCAGTGTGTGTTCAGTGTGTGTTCAGAGTGTGTTCAGAGTGTGTTCAGTGTGTGTTCAGAGTGTGTTCAGAGTGTGTTCAGTGTGTGTTCAGTGTGTGTTCAGTGTGTGTTCAGAGTGTGCTCAGAGTGTGTATAGTGTGTGCAGCTGATGCAGAAAGCTGCACAGTGTTGTGTTGAACATCAGGACCAGACTCTCTGTAACTCTCTGTGAGATATAAACATGGAGGATGAACTGAGCGTCCGCTTTCAGCCACAAAAGGAGAAAACATGTGTTGAGTCCAGCCGTCCAATCAGACACGTTTGTTTCTGTATGTCTTCATCACACTCGTCATCACTCTGCAGCTCGTGTCCTTTTACAGAGATCCTGATGAGCAGAAAAAACAGTGAGGATTTTTCCTCTAGAGGAGATTTAGCTCGAGGAGTGTGTGTAGGTCTCAGAGAGAATCAGGCTGCATGTTAGAGATCACAGTTTTCATCATGTTGTCTTCATGTTTGAGTTAAAATCACGTTTAAATCAGTTCATGTGTCAGACATGAGAAGAAACTTCACGCATGTTTAAACATTAAGTCACAGACCACTCTGAGCTTTTGCTTTAATCAGGGAAAAATACAGAAAGACTTTTAGAAGCATGTTTAATCCATGGTGAAAAATAAACGTACCCTCTGACCTTTCTCTGTGTGTGTGTGTGTGTGTTTAGGCTGCAGGTAACGCGGTGAAAAGAGCATCTGATAACCTGGTGAAAGCGGCTCAGAAAGCAGCGTTCGACGCTCAGGACGACCAGGCCGTGGTGGTCAAGAGCAAGATGGTGGGAGGCATCGCTCAGGTGAGTCACAGAGCTCGAACACAGCTCGAAGCTCACATACTGTATAAACACCTTACACATACCTGCTAAAGTAAGTAAAGATATTATAAAAAAGAATTAATAAAAAGTTTTTGGGACAAACACAGGTCAGATTTCAGTCTCCTGTTTTTTTTAAGGAATAAAGCCTTTAGGATGAGGCTAACACACCTGTGACAGGTGCTTGATGATTATTACCATGATTATCTCAGGTAAGGAGTGAGGCTGAAGACATGTTAACCTGGAGCAGGACACAGGCGCTAACGTTAGCCTAATGTCTGCTACACTCACATCTATAAGAGTTTGCTCCCCTGAGAGCATCAGACTTTTAAGGATTATTCCTGTTTACATTCACACCAACAGAAACACAGAGGTGATGTCAGACAGCCAGCTGTTGCTAAAGCAACAACACAGAAAACAACAAGAAGTCTGTTTATTCATAGAGCACATTTAGGACCCAGGAGCATACTTTACAGAAACACATTAACTACAGAGGAAAGATGTATCGTGATAAACAGTCTGGAAGGAGGCGTTCACTGTCACTCCGTTCATCGTGTTTTGGTTAATTTTTAAACATTTCGGGCTGTTGCACAGGAAGCATGGTGTGTGTGTGATGGTGTGTGTGTGACGGTGTGTGTGTGACGGTGTGTGTAACGGTGTGTATGTGAGAGTGTGTGTGACGGTGTGTGTAACGGTGTGTGTGTGTTTCAGATCATCGCGGCTCAGGAGGAGATGCTGAGGAAGGAGAGGGAGCTGGACGAGGCAAGGAAGAAGCTGGCGATGATCCGGCAGCAGCAGTACAAGTTCCTGCCATCTGAGCTGAGAGAGGACGGACAGGAGCAGTGAGGACGCTCAGAGCACTCCTGGTTATTATCACACCTGTCATACATGTACGCCTTATTAATAAATATGATCAATTAGTTTTATATATATGTATCTCTTTGCTTCTTCTTTTGTACTTGCTGCATGTCCAGCTGCCTTCATGTTAGAACTGTACTGTTGTTTCCTATGCAGAGAATCTATGCACACTCTCTATGCAGACGATGTTCTGCTTTATGAACACGTTTAAAGAGACTCCATGTTTGTGATAAAGTCGTGATATTTAGTTAAACTCTGATACACGATGAATTAAAGTGTTTGAAAGTTTAGATTTGGAATTTTGCGTCAGAACAAATCAGGTTAAAAAAGGTTATTTTTATAAAGTCTGGGCTTTTTTAATGTTTTCAGTGTTTTCAGACGTCAGCAGCAGATTATTAGACCTGTTTGTGTAAAGATGATGAAGCCATATATTTAACATCTTATTGACTGTATTTGGTGCTCAGTGTTCACTTATATCTGTGCTAATGTTAACGGCTAACGCTTCCTTCTCTGTCTGATGATCACATGATGTTTGTACTTCCTGTTCAGATTATTTCTCAGCAGATTAAAAGGACCTAAATTAACCTCTCAGTTTGTTCACAGAGTTAATAAAGAACCTCATCAGGGATGAGTAACTGATGTCGTTAACCCTGTCACTGCTCCTGATCAATAACTCGATAATCAGATATAGACCTGTCTGTCTGCTTCTGCTTACTCACAGCTGTACATCATCACTGTAACAGAGTTTATATCAATAAAGTTTTCAGTCAACTGTCTCACACTCACTCGTCTCTATGAGTCCTTTTCTAAAACTGAAACACAACACTGCCCAGATTATAAAAACACAAGTTATGAATAATATACATATATATATATAATTCATAAGTAGTTCTCTGAGGTTCAGTGAAGCACGGATATTACATGTATACATGATACTGATATCATAAGGATATTGATATTTTACATGATACAGATATACATGATACAGATATATATGATACAGATATGCATGATACAGATATTTTACATGATACAGATATACATGATACAGATATTATACATGATACGGATATACATGATACAGATATTATGCATGATACAGATATACATGATACAGATATTATGCATGATACAGATACTTTACATGATACGGATATACATGATACAGATATACATGATACAGATACTTTACATGATACGGATATACATGATACAGATATTATACATGATACAGATATACATGATACAGATATTATGCATGATGCAGATATTTTACATGATACAGATATTATACATGATACAGATATGCATGATACAGATATACATGATACAGATATTTTACATGATACAGATATTATACATGTTACAGATATTTTACATGATACAGATATTATACATGATACAGATATGCATGATACAGATATTTTACATGATAGTTTCATGACATTTTACATGCAGTGATGAAGTGTTTAGATCCATTACTGCAGTAAAAGTACCAATAACACTGTATTTGTATTTATGACTTCAGTAAGAGAGTTATTAAAGTATTACAAGTGGAAAAAATGTCCTGTTATTATATATTATTATATATATATTTTTTATTATTCAATTATCATTAGATATATGTTCCTCATGAATAAAAGCAGGAATTATCTGTTGGAGCTCATTTTGAACTATTTCATATAAAACTGTAACTATCTTAGTCATCATCTACATTAATGACACGACATCAAAACGAGTGAAAACAAACAATTATAACACTAAACATTTAAATTTTCATTTAGATCTACAAGATTCATGTTTCAGCTGTTCCATAAACGGTGTGTCATTTTAACTGCACTTTAATTTATCAGAAAACATATTCAATAAACTCCAGGTGTGTTTTGTATGTACAAAGTTAACTCCTGGATGTGGAGTAAAAGGTAAAGTCAACATTATTACATGAGTAACTGTATTAGTTCACAGTATTAGAGTCCTTGGTGTATTTACCTTTGCAGTGGCCTGCAGGTGGATCACATATGACACGTGATAAAACAGACCGGATTTATTCCCGCACGTCACGCGCACTCTGGCCCTCCGCGCTGCCTAAATATGGGAACGTCCTCGCGCAGATTCACTGTGAAAAAAAGTTCAGGCTCGTGCAGCTGCTGCTCCATCCTCCGTCACACGCACACACCGAGCGGTGCTCCTGTCTCTGTCCGGACCTGCAGGCTCTTTCTCCCGCTGTGAGAAGCTCCAACCAACGCCAACATGGAAGCCATCAAGAAGAAGATGCAGATGCTGAAGCTCGACAAGGAGAACGCGATAGACCGAGCCGAGCAGGCCGAGGGGGACAAAAAGGGGGCCGAGGACAAGTGCAAACAGGTACAACACCTTTATTACCTGTCATCATAGTCTGTCAGTCACTTTATACTGGTGTGTTATTAAAGGGGGCAGAGGACGAGTGCAGACCGGTACAACACCTTTTTAACCTCATAAAAAAGGGCGCTAGACATTTTCTACAGGTGAGTTATTAAAGTTGAGGAGATGAGAAGTGCAAACAGGTACACAACAGAGATACAACACCTTTATTACCTCATAATAAAGGGCGTTAGTCACGGTAAACAGGTAGAACACATCCATTACTTTCTTACCTACAATCACAGCTTGTCACCTTGAACAGGTGTGTTATTAAGGGGGGCAGAACAAACAGGTACAGAAGATATACTTCTCACATCAGGTAATTTTTTAACCTCATATTAATGTTTGTTTGTAGCCGTTTTATGTGAACGAGGTTTGGGAACTTCTAATGCTCCAAACCATGAAATAATGAGTAAAGCAGAACTTTGTAAAACTCTATTATAAATAATACACAAACAGAGGAGAAGAACCAGGACGGACTCTGAGTCTGAAGTTAGATCAGGATTCATAGATGGAGAAGAAGTGTTGAGCTCCTGGAGGATGTCAAGGACTGAATCAGGGCCTGCTCTGGTCTCTGGTCTCTGGTCTCTGATCTCTGATCTCGGATCACTGATCTCTTGGCTCTGATCTCTGATAACTGATCACTGATGATCTCTGATATCTGATCTCTAATGTGAAGCCTTACAACAGGACTGTGCCTCCTGAGAAATAGCCCTGTCCCTCTTAGTCTGAACTGATGATGAAGCCCTGTAGTTCTGAGTTTTCCTGCAGACAGATTGACCACAGCAGATAAGCTGCTGAGTGCCGGTAACATTCAGCGTTTGATGTAGAGAGTAACATGTAGTTCATGCAGAGCTGCTTTAAAGGTGATAATCTACCCGTCAGGAGGTCCTATAACACGCACAGTGAGCCGGCAGAGGATCCAGCTGGAGGGTCGGGGGGACAGAGGCGTTCAGACTTTTTTAGGGTGCTGGGGCTGAAGGAAGAAAGAAGGGGGGATTACCTCACCCACAAACTTTCTATCCCACCCAGATGATGTCACACTGATATTCATAGTGACATAGTGATAGGACAAACTCGGTTTCAAATGATGCCAGGCAATATGAGAGAGGATTACAGATATTAATGCTGATACAGGCTGTTACTGTTTAAAGCTGCTGCTGTGAGAAACATGATTTATTAACCGGCTGCTGCTGAATATCTTTAAATACCAAACAATATGTCAAACACGAGGCTTTAACATTTCTCTGTTAATGACCATAGACTGTGTATAAGAAGGGGGCGGGGCCACAGTGACATCACTTATTGGCACAGAAGTGACCATATTTGGGTGAGAGGGTGAACTGGAGAGGAGTAAATGCTAAGGTAGAAGCTAACAGCAGCACTAGCTTCATTAGCAGATTCCATTTGTAATTCACAGTAACTGACATTAAAAGATTTCTTATGCTTTTAACAAAATGTAATTAAGGTCACCTGGCAACAACCTGTCACTCACAGGTAGCCTAAACCCTCCCCTGCTTCCTGGTCTGTGTGACTCTCAATGGAGCATCAGTGACTAAATGAACATCATGCTGTGTTGAAGAAGACTTGAAACTAGAGACTGAGACCATAAAGTCATTAGGAACATGTTTACTGAGGGAATACATCAGGAGAGGAGGAGGAGCATGTTCTCATAGACTTCTATAGGATCACATTTCTTTAAACCAGTGGAGTCGCCCCCTGCTGGACATTAGAGACCTTCTGCTTTAGCTTCTCCTTTGACACAGAGCTACTCCCCCTCCTATATACAGTCTATGACATCATCACATTCATGTTTTCATGTTAAACATGTTAATTCTGTGATCACATGACAAACATCAGCACTAAGAGGCGTCATGTGATCGATCAGCTGATGAATTATTGTTATTGTATGGATCACAGTGATGTTAGTGTTGATGCTTAGATCAGGACTTTATTGACATGATGGTCACGTGACCACTGCAGGTTACAGATTCTCGTGTGGGTTAAAGCTGCAGGACAGAATGAACAAACTATCATTACCAACGGACTCTATTTCATAGTTTGTCCTCTCTGACTGATTGAACTATCACAGTCCTCCTCCTGCTCCAACAACAATCATTCAATTATATTTATGGTTTAGAGATGTAAGAACATAAAGAGTCTCCAGCTGCTGCTCTGCTGCAGAAACAAGCAGCAGAACGAACCAGCTCTGAGCAGAAACAGGTTACCTTCTCTCCCCTACGGAGCTCTGTTATCTGTTAACTGTGTTAACTAGCACAGGGGCTTCAGGAGTCACCAAACAGGCAGAGACCAACAGAGCTCAGTTTGAGGACAGACATGGTGGTTTGGCTGCTGACGTCCCGGTGCTCCCCCAACCGAACCCTCGCAGAAACTGATGCCTGACCTCCCTGAATCATCTCCCCCACCGTGTCTGAATCCCCCTCGGTGTCAGAGTCCAGTTTAGCCTCACTGCAAATATCCTGGCCACTGTAGCGTCGTCAGGCAGCAGGACGATGAAGAGGACAGCAGCATCGTCTTCATCACATGAATAGAACTTTATTTTACTTTACAGTGCTACTAAAAACATTTAAACACACAACACTTTAAGACCTCATTGATCTTCATCGAATCCCTCAGAAGTCTGATCTCTATAAAGACAGATCAGCAGCTGTCTGCAGGTGTGTCAGTAGGTGTGTCTGCAGGTGTCTGCAGGTGTGTCAGCAGGTGTCTCCAGGTGTGTCAGCTGCTCCAGGAGTGTCAGCAGGTGTCTCCAGTTGTGTCAGCTGCTCCAGGAGTGTCAGCAGGTGTCTCCAGGTGTGTCAGCAGGTGTCTCCAGGTGTGTCAGCTGCTCCAGGAGTGTCAGCAGGTGTCTCCAGGTGTGTCAGCAGGTGTCTGCAGGTGTCTCCAGGTGTGTCTGCATGTTCTGGTTTCAGTTTGTCGTCTGAGCCGTTCTGATCACTTGTGAGCAGCTTTGGTCGTCTGCAGGAAAAGCAGTCCGTGTGGAGAGCAGGAGAGGAGGAACACGTGTTATCGTGGAAAGATGGACAGAACTTTTTAGAACGTAGTGGTGTCTTCATTCATGAGGAGATCTCTGTTTGGAGAGAACACACATTTTCTCCACTCTCACATCTCAAGTATTTGTTGGACTATAAACAACGAGCAGACGACAGAACAGGAAGTCACTTATCAGGATATCAGCTGTCTTCACTGGAGGCACAGAAATATTTGAATCTACTGAAGTTCGAGCACTTTGAATCACCTCGTGTGACAGCGTCCTCACAGGCTGGATGTGATGATGACCATGTGATCACAGGAGAACATTTGGATTCAACCAAAGACTGAGCGACCAGAGAACATCTCCATCAAGTCCCCGGAACACGCTCTGCTCCGAGAGAGATCCTGGCTCAGCTGAGAGCTTCAGTCCTGTTTCAGATGAAGAACACAGAGATGAAGAACACAGAGACGAAGAACATAAAGATGAAGAACATAAAGATGAAGAACACAGAGATGAAGAACACAGAGATGAAGAACATAAAGATGAAGAACATAAAGATGAAGAACACAGAGATGAAGAACATAAAGATGAAGAACATAAAGATGAAGAACACAGAGATGAAGAACTTAAAGATGAAGAACATAAAGATGAAGAACACAGAGATGAAGAACTTAAAGATGAAGAACATGAAGATGAAGAACCCAGAGATGAAGAACATGAAGATGAAGAACATGAAGATGAAGAACAGAACATGAAGAACATGAAGATGAAGAACAGAAGATGAAGAACATGAAGATGAAGAACATGAAGATGAAGAACAGAAGATGAAGAACATGAAGATGAAGAACATAAAGATGAAGAACAGAAGATGAAGAGCATGAAGATGAAGAACATGAAGATGAAGAACATGAAGATGAAGAACAGAAGATGAAGAACATGAAGATGAAGAACATAAAGATGAAGAACAGAAGATGAAGAACATAAAGATGAAGAACAGAAGATGAAGAACCCAGAGATGAAGAACATGAAGATGAAGAACATGAAGATGAAGAACAGAAGATGAAGAACATAAAGATGAAGAACATGAAGATGAAGAACCCAGAGATGAAGAACATGAAGATGAAGAACATGAAGATGAAGAACAGAAGATGAAGAACATGAAGATGAAGAACATGAAGATGAAGAACATAAAGATGAAGAACAGAAGATGAAGAACATAAAGATGAAGAACATGAAGATGAAGAACCCAGAGATGAAGAACATGAAGATGAAGAACAGAAGATGAAGAACATGAAGATGAAGAACAGAAGATGAAGAACATAAAGATGAAGAACAGAAGATGAAGAACAGAAGATGAAGAACATGAAGATGAAGAACAGAAGATGAAGAACATAAAGATGAAGAACATGAAGATGAAGAACAGAAGATGAAGAACATGAAGATGAAGAACAGAAGATGAAGAACAGAAGATGAAGAACATGAAGATGAAGAACCCAGAGATGAAGAACATGAAGATGAAGAACAGAAGATGAAGAACAGAAGATGAAGAACATAAAGATGAAGAACATGAAGATGAAGAACATGAAGATGAAGAAAATGAAGATGAAGAACAGAAGATGAAGAACACAGAGATGAAGAACATGAAGATGAAGAACAGAAGATGAAGAACCCAGAGATGAAGAACATGAAGATGGAGAACAGAAGATGAAGAACATGAAGATGGAGAACAGAAGATGAAGAACATGAAGATGAAGAACAGAAGATGAAGAACAGAAGATGAAGAACAGAAGATGAAGAACATGAAGATGAAGAACAGAAGATGAAGAACCCAGAGATGAAGAACAGAAGATGAAGAACATGAAGATGAAGAACAGAAGATGAAGAACCCAGAGATGAAGAACAGAAGATGAAGAACAGAAGATGAAGAACACAGAGATGAAGAACATGAAGATGAAGAACAGAAGATGAAGAACATGAAGATGAAGAACAGAAGATGAAGAACATGAAGATGAACAGAAGATGAAGAACATGAAGATGAAGAACAGAAGATGAAGAACACAGAGATGAAGAACATGAAGATGAAGAACCCAGAGATGAAGAACACAGACATGTTCCTGTGTGTTTGCAGTGTGTACTTCAGTGTCCACAGTATAACCTCGTATTAATGACTGGACATCGTGTCTGGACCGAGCAGCTGTCCACGTCTGTCCCCGGAGGATCTGTACTTTACAATGCCTCTCATGTCTATTTCTGCTGCACCTGCTTTGAATTGTTGTCACAAAGACAGTCAAGGCTGCTGCTTCCCTCAGTGTCGTCTGCAGGATCAGGAGTGTTGGGCTATTTGTGACCCGGAGGCCTTACATGGAGACGGACTGTCAGAGTGATATAGAAAGGACATTTGTCCCGGACATTGTGGCGAGGCTGCATCATTAACTGTCTGCTTTTTATAGTCTGCAGGCCGCTGCTCACATGAAACAACTGAAACAATCTCTGGAAACGAGCCACCGCACGACAAATGACAGAGTCCACATGACACAGGGTCGTCTCACTGTGAGCACGCACAGTCGGCTGCTCGTTATCACAGTTATGTTAAAAAAAAAGGTGTTTCCTCTGGGTAGCATCAGTGTGCTCAGGAGTCAGGCTATAAGATCACAGTGCCCCCTGAGATCAGGGTTCATCCTCTGGGCAGCATCAGTCTGCACACTTTAACAGGGAATTGACCATTAGAATGATATTTTCTGTTTTCAGCCATTTTGAATGTTGTCACGTTCTGTTTTTTACACTTAGAGCAGCTGTTGTCACATCTGTTACTGAACACATTTCAACAAAGTCTGTTTGTCAGGTTTGAGATATTTAATTCAGTTTTTCTGCTTCTGCTGCTTTGATCACTGCTGTGGGCCTCATACTGTATCTCCTGAAGACTTTGTGCTTTTAGATGGATGGATGGATGGATGGATGGATGGATGGATGGATGTTCTTTATTGATCCCAAACTGGGAAATTGTGGTGTTACAGCAGCCGGTAATCCAAGTGAATACAGCACAGGAGAAAATAAATAGAACACTAGAAGAAAGAATGGAATACATACAGTACATACAGGAGTTCTAACAGCAATAATAGACAATAACCTCAACTACATTGATCTAAAATATAAAACGAACATCTATCTTAAATGTAAACAAACATTACAGGGAGGTAGAGGTGTTAATACAGTCGTCACAGTTGTAAATGTGCAGATACAGTGATTCAAGGTGTTAAAGGGCAAATTTCAACCTCAGTCCTATCATGCTATTATGGGGAGCTAATGCCATTATGCCATTAACAAAAATACAATGTTGCTCTGTGCCTTTGGAGGACGTTATCTGCTTCTCTGGAAAACCTCTGCCAGACTATGTAAAAGGCGTCATCTGGTAGATGCCAGGGAGCTCGCTAAACTTCAATTCCTGTAATAGTGTAGTGTGTAGTTTATGATCATCCTCTTTGTAAATAGTCAAATCTAGGAAATGGATCCTCTTTTTGGAGTATTCTACAGACAATTTAATATTCTTATTGGTATTATTAAGATAGTTATGGAAGTCAATTATGTCCTTATGACTACCTTTTGAAGAGAAGAAAGATGTCATCAATGAATCTGCAATACGTTTTATTATCAACAAAAGAATTCCTGGCCAAGTTGAAGACATATTCTGATTCCCAAAGTCCCAGACAGAGGCAAACGTATTCAGGGGCAAAACTAGTTCCCATGCTGGTCCCTTTACATTGTCTAAAAAACATTATTATTCAAGACCCATTCTGTAAGTTCCACTATGAAACCAGTAGGGGGCGTCAGTCTCTCTCTATCTGACACCTAGTGACGGACTGCCCTAAGGCCATCTAAGTGATCAATATAAGTGTATAATGCTTCGATATCCATAGTAACCAAAAAATCCCAGACCAAATTTGGTGCTTTCTGACCAATAGGTGGCGCTGTAGCTGTGTCATCTGACAATAAAGACAGGATTATGTCTGTATGTAAAAATGTGTGTATATATTTTAACATGTCTTCCTACCGTTCGTCCATCAACTTCACACTTGGTAGCTGTTCTGACTGAATATGGAAAACAATGAACACCTGAAACAGAAGTTTGGATCTTTTCAACACTGAACCAAAACCAAAGTGTTTAAATTAAATTAGCATAAAGCTAACAATAGACAGGAAACTAACCATGTTCTCTATGGAGACAAATAGGAGCCAGAAGGTTAGTTTGTTTGAAAAAATTATTGAACAAAAGTTCAAATGTTACTGAATGTCACAGAACGTTACAGAATGTTACAGAACATTACAGAATGTTACTGAACATAGCTGAACATCACAGAACATAACAGAACATTACTGAACATAACAGAATGTTACAGAGCATCACAGAATGTTACAGAACATTATAGAATGTTACTGAATGTCACAGAACGTTACAGAATGTCACAGAATGTTACCGAATATCACAGAACGTTACTGAATATCATAGAACATCTCAGAATATTACAGAACGTCACAGAATGTTACTGAACATCAAAGAACATTACTGAAAGTCGTAGAATGTTACTGAATGTCACAGAATGTTACAGAATGTTACTGAATGTCACAGAATGTTACAGAACATTACAGAATGTTACCGAACATCACAGAATGTCACAGAACATTACAGAATGTTACTGAATGTCACAGAATGTTACAGAACATTACAGAATGTTACCGAACATCACAGAACGTCACAGAACATTACAGAATGTTACTGAATGTCACAGAATGTTACAGAATGTTACTGAACATCACAGAACGTTACACAACGTCACAGAACATTACTGAATGTCACAGAATGTTACAGAATGTTACTGAACGTCACAAAATGTTACAAAACATTACAGAACATTACAGAATGTTACTGAACGTCACGGAATGTTATTGAACGTCACAAAATGTTACAAAACATTACAGAACATTACAGAATGTTACTGAACGTCACAGAATGTTACAGAACATTGCAGAATGTTACAGAACGTAACAGAATGTTACAGAATATTACAGAATGTTACTGAACGGCACAGAATGTTACAAAACGTCACAGAACATTACAGAATGTTACTGAACATCACAGAATGTTACTGAACGGCACAGAATGTTGCAGAATGTTACCGAACAGCCCAGAACATTACAGAACATTACAGAATGTTACTGAACGTCACAGAACATTTCATCATATTACTAAACCTCACAGAATGTTACTGAACGTAACGGCATATTATAGAATGTTACTGAACATCACAGAATTTTACTGAACGTTACAGAATGTTACTGAAAGTCACAGAACGTCACAGAATGTTACAGAACGTCAATGTAAACAATGTTTAACGTGTTGTGTTTCTTTCTGTGTGTTGTGTAGCTGGAGGAGGAGCTGCTGGGGCTGCAGAAGAAGCTGAAGGGGGTGGAGGATGAGTTGGATAAATACTCGGAGTCTCTGAAAGACGCTCAGGAGAAGCTGGAGCAGGCCGAGAAGAAGGCAACGGATGTGAGTGAGGGAACTGAGAGGTCACATGACTGAGGTCAGAGGTCACATGGGCACACAGGAGAAAATAACAATCTATCAAAGTCAGAAAAACACACAAACATCATAATGTTAATCTCCACAGTAGTATACAGTATACTATATAGTTTACAGTATAGTATATGCAGTAAACAGTATAGTATATAGTATGCAGTATATATAGCATACAGTATAGTATACAGTATGCAGTAGTACTGATCACCAGCAGAGACAGTATTAATGTATCATGTTTAGGAAATCAAACCTGTCAGCCCCTCCAGGTAGATCCTTCTGTTCCAACACACCTGCAGAGCTGAACGACTGACACACACACAATGAGCTCAGGTCAATGTCAGGTTAACAAACACACCTGTTTTTATTAATGTTGATATTTTAGGTACATTTTCCCGTCAAGCATCAAATCTTCGAAAGACACACTAACCTTCTTCATAAAAATATTTGTCCTAATATCCGCCACCTATATTTACCTCTCTATGTCCACCTTATGGCTGTTATTCATAAGTAATACTGTTCATTTCACGTCCTGTTTGTTTTATACATCACCTTGGTTACGCAGAATCATCTTTAATACTACACTGTGTAGGCAGTTTGAAAATCCCTGCAGGCGTCGGGGTCATTATGACCAAGTATAGAGCAGAACATGAAGCCCCAGACAGCGTGTTTTTCCTGATAGGAGTGAGACCTCCTGTGTTTCTGAGATTTTACCAAACATGGAAAAGAATGAGGTTAATGTGTTTGTCCTTCGGTCTGATGCTGAAGGAGGAGCATGAACACATGAATATCCAAAGTATTCACAAACATATTTATACACGAACATATTTAAAAGGAGCCATGTTTATCTTTTTCTAAATCATGAAGCAGAAAACCCATGGACCCATCTGTTTACCTTCAAAAAAACAAGACGAGTCAACAAGTTATCGAAGAGATAAGATGAGTTAGAAAAAGGCTGATTAACTCTGAATAACTTAAGAGATTATGTTTAAACAACAGATCATCAGGATAACTTTAGCTATAATTTAAGATATAAATATCTGTAATATTTATAAAGCCGTTTGAAGCTGAAAGGGTCGAGTTTAGTGATCTGAAAGACTAAAAAGAGCAGAGTTAAATGATCACCGCGGCTATACAGTTTTTCAAAATAAGAGCCCGCTTTATTTTGAAACTGTAACCTGAAGAAGCACGTGTTGACTCCGTTGCCATGGAAACACGTAGACACCGGTGAGGTGCAGCAGAGGTGAGTTCAGACAAGATGGCGGCCTTCACGTCCATAGACGCGGTGAGGAGGAAGATCCAGAGTCTGCAGCAGGTCGCGTTCGAGGCGGAGGACCGAGCCGAGCTGCTGCAGGAGGAGGCGGACTCCGAGCGGGGGGGCCGCGAGAGGGTAATACACCGGAAACACCGACACACCAAGGAGGGGGGACACCCATATTTTATAATTTTTATGAATTATTGATAAAAGTATTAATATATTTAAAGCAGGAGGAGGCGAAGCCGGCTGAGGTTAACACAAACGAAAACGAGCCCGGAAACTATGAATCTATTCATTCTTTATTTTTCAACTGTCAAATATTAGATGTAAATCATCGCGGAATAAAATACAACTCAAAAAGAAGCCATCCGAACCGGAAGTTGGACCGTTAATACACAACTTTACATATAGAATGACTCTGTGTGTCCTCAAACATGTCGAAATAAACTGCAGTGTTTTTTTCTTCTTTGTTTGTTTCTTCTTCTCTCTTTTATTTGACAATGAGCCAAACTTTACTTTGACATAATATTTATATTGATAGTAAATTTACTCATTAAACCTGCTGTGAGTCAGCACCAGTGTGCTGTTAGCTTCACTACAATAAGTCCAACTGACTGTCTCAGGTGTGATGACATCACTGATTCACCTGTGCAGAATCAGATGATCAGTCACTGTACTAATTGAGGAGGCTTTTAGAGTAAAACAATGATCAGACATTTAACTGATTTTATTTATGACATTTTGACAGAATCAGCTGTTCTATAGGCAGATCTCTTATAACATTTTGTGTGTGTGTCTGTGTGTGTCTGTGTGTGTCTGTGTGTGCGCGCAGGCAGAGGCGGAGGTGGCGTCTCTGAACAGGAGGATCCAGCTGGTGGAGGAGGAGTTGGACCGAGCTCAGGAGAGACTGGCGACGGCGCTGCAGAAGCTGGAGGAGGCGGAGAAGGCTGCAGATGAGAGCGAGAGGTGAAGACATGATGCTGAATCTGTGAGATCAAAGAGGTCAGCCCCTGAGACAGGATCAGGGGCTGGTTTCACAAAGATGTTTTAGACTGGTCTATAGAGTTAGCCCAGTCTTAATTTTTCTTATAGATTAGTCCAATGTAAGTTGAACCGTTTCACAGAAATAAAGACTGACTCATTTTAAGCCAAAAGAATTAGACACCTTACCCCCAGGCTAACTCATCTCTAAGACCCATGTTACCATGGTAACAATCAGTGACACCTACTGACTGGTAGAACCAAACTTTGAACGTCTTTGATGGTCCTTTCAGCGGTCAGATTTACACTGTTTACTGTTGCTGCAATTTTTTTCCATATCAGGTATTTTTTGTTGTTGTTACACTCTTGGCTGAATTTTCAAGTAAAATGTCCTTAAAACTGTTGAGCTCCTCCAATCAAACATTTTCTGCTGGGGTAAACAGATGGGGTTACTCAGGTTACCATGTTTTTTTTGTTTTGAAAAGAGTCTTAATTTACCCAGAATTCAACACACCATAGTCCTGCTTAAGATAGTCAAGAACTAAACTGCTTCGTGAAAAAGATGAATTTAGACGTCTATCTGAAGTCTGACTATTTGTCTAAGCCATAGTCAAAGTCTCTTTGTGAAACCGGACCCAGGTCTGAATCAGGATCAGCTCTGAACAGGATCAGGTCTGAATTAGGATCAGGTCTGAATCAGGATCAGCTCTCAACAGGATCAGGTCTGAATCAGGATCAGCTCTGAACAGGATCAGGTCTGAATTAGGATCAGGTCTGAATCAGGATCAGCTCTCAACAGGATCAGGTCTGAATTAGGATCAGGTCTGAATTAGGATCAGCTCTGAAATAGGATCAGCTCTGAAATAGGATCAGGTCTGAATCAGGATCAGGTCTGAATTAGGATCAGCTCTGAACAGGATCAGGTCTGAATTAGGATCAGGTCTGAATCAGGATCAGCTCTCAACAGGATCAGGTCTGAATTAGGATCAGGTCTGAATCAGGATCAGCTCTGAACAGGATCAGGTCTGAATCAGGATCAGCTCTGAACAGGATCAGGTCTGAATTAGGATCAGGTCTGAATCAGGATCAGCTCTGAACAGGATCAGGTCTGAATCAGGATCAGGTCTGAATCAGGATCAGGTCTGAATTAGGATCAGCTCTGAAATAGGATCAGGTCTGAATCAGGATCAGCTCTGAACAGGATCGGGTCTGAATCAGGATCAGCTCTGAACAGGATCAGGTCTGAATTAGGATCAGGTCTGAATTAGGATCAGGTCTGAATTAGGATTACATCTGAATCAGGATCAGGTCTGAATTAGGATCAGCTCTCAACAGGATCAGGTTTGAATTAGGATCAGGTCTGAAATAGGATCAGGTCTGAATCAGGATCAGCTCTGAACAGGATCAGGTCTGAAATAGGATCAGGTCTGAATCAGGATCAGCTCTGAACAGGATCAGGTCTGAATTAGGATCAGGTCTGAACAGGATCAGGTCTGAATTAGGATCAGGTCCGAACAGGATCAGGTCCGAACAGGATCAGGTCTGAAATAGGATCAGGTCTGAAATAGGATCAGGTCTGAATCAGGATCAGGTCTGAAATAGGATCAGGTCTGAATCAGGATCAGGTCTGAATTAGGATCAGGTCTGAATCAGGATCACATCTGAATTAGGATCAGGTCTGAACAGGCTCAGGTCTGAATCAGGATCAGGTCTGAATCAGGATCAGGTCTGAACAGGATCAGGTCTGAATCAGGATCAGGTCTGAAATAGGATCAGGTCTGAATCAGGATCAGGTCTGAATTAGGATCAGGTCTGAATCAGGATCACATCTGAATTAGGATCAGGTCTGAACAGGCTCAGGTCTGAATCAGGATCAGGTCTGAATCAGGATCAGGTCTGAATCAGGATCAGGTCTGAACAGAATCAGGTCTGAATCGGGATCCGGCTGTGTGTCAGTTCTGGCTTGTTCCTCAGGTAAACAGCAACACTGTTAGTAATGAGCAGTTTGAACAGGTCACCTCTCCTGCTCGTGTGAATGGCGTCGCCTTTGCTGTCGGACCAGTTCTTGTGTTCTTGCTCTTGTTCTTGTGCTCGCTTGAGCTTCAATAACGTTACATTCAGAATTAAAGAAGACCAAATCAAGCAGGACAGGCTCAGATGTCTTCATATTTAGTCTGAAGGACTTAGGCATCATCCTACATTACCCATAATGCAACATGGCATCTTTTATTCGTCCATCTTGCTAAAGCCTTTTCTGTTTGACAGACAAGAACACACACAGCTGATCATATGTGCACATTAAAAGTCACACTTTCCCATTCACTTAAAATGTGTCCAAACTTTTGACTGGTAGTGTATGTAGCTAAACGTTACTGCAGATAAACACAGAGACAGACGCTTAGACTTCCTGTTGTGCTCCTCTTCCTCAGAGGGATGAAGGTCATAGAGAACAGAGCGTCTAAAGACGAGGAGAAGATGGAGATCCAGGAGATGCAGCTGAAGGAGGCCAAACACATCGCAGAGGAGGCAGACCGCAAATATGAAGAGGTAACAAACACTAGTATTACACACTACTACTACACACTACTACTACACACTGACGCTACACACCGACGCTAACCACCGACGCTACACACCGACGCTACACACCGATGCTACACACTGACTGTGTGTGACACTGGAGGAGGTCGACCACAAACAGGAACGGCTGAGTCAGCAGAGTTGGCTAAGGCAATTAGCATAGATGCTAAGTGATAACAGCAGTGTGAGTGTGTGTGTATGTAGTGTCAGTTAGGATAGATATCAAGATTATAGTACTGTGAGTTTAGATAATTGATCTCTCTAACTGTGTGTGTGTGTGTGTGTGTGTGTGTGTGCAGGTAGCTCGTAAGCTGGTGATCCTGGAGGGGGATCTGGAGCGTTCAGAGGAGCGAGCCGAGGTGGCAGAGGCGTAAGTTTACACCATGACACCTGAGATCCTCTGCATTATTCATGATGTCATAGTAAAGGTCATGTGATCACTGTAATGACATTGTGTGATCTTACACAGTCACCTGTCAGTTTTCTGACTGTAACACCTGCTCCACACAGCACATCTGAGCAGAGCTGAACAGCTTCAGGTCCAAAAATCAAATGTTTCAGTCCTTTCAAAATAAATGTCATTCACATTTAGTTAAGAGAGAAATGTGAACTGTTTGTTGCATGTCTGTCACATTTTATCATCATCATACAGACATAGAAACTGTAGTGAAAGGTGAATTATTGCTGGTCCATACATCAATTTTCTTCATCTCGTCCGGGGTCAGGTCATGGTGGCAGCAGGCCAAGCAAGTTAGTCCAGACATCCCTCACCCATTATCATTTTCCAGCTCCTCCTGGGGGATCCTGAGGCATTCCCAGGCCAGGTGGGAAACCCTCCAAAGGGAGGCACCTAGGGGGATCCTGATAAGATGCTGAACCACCTGAACTGGCTTCTTTAGTGTGCAGGAGTAGCAGCTCTACTCCGAGCTCCTCATTCTTCGGTCACTTCCCAGAGCTCATGACCACAGGTGAGGGGTGCAACATTGATAGACTGGTAAATTGAGAGTCTGTCTTCAGGCTCAGCTCCTTCTTCACCACAACTGTGTGGTACAACGCCTGCATTACTGCTGATCCTGCACCAACCCGTCTATCAATCTCACAATCCATTTTACCCTCACTCATGAACAAGACCCCAAGATACTTTAACTCCTTCTCTTGAGGCAGAGACTCACTCTCCACCCGGAGGAGGCACTCCACTGTTTTCCATAAGAGAACCATGGCCTCAGACTTGGAGATGCTGACCCTCATCCCGACCGCTTCACACTCGGCTGCGAACCGCCCCAATGCCTGCTGGAGGTCCCAGCTTGATGAAGCCAACAGAACCACATCATCTGCAAAAAGCAGAGATGAAATTCTGAGGTCCACAAACTCTCCTCCCCCCAGCTGCACCTTAAGATCCTGTCCATGAAAGTCACAAATGGGATCATTGATAAGGCACAGTCAGGGCAGAGGCCAACACGCAACAGGAACATGTCTGACTTTGTGCCAAGGATGCGGACACAGCTCTCACATTGGTTTTATAGGGACCAGATGGCTCATAGCAGTATACCCCATATTCCCACTGTACCATCTAAAGAACTCTGCCACAGGCCTTTTTCAAGTCCAAAAAACACAAGTAGACTGAATGAGCAAACTCCCCTGACCCCCCAGGCAGCCCTGCAAGGATATAAAGTTGTCCACTGTTCCACGGCCAGGCCGGTATCCGCATGGTTCCTATGTATCTGAGGTTCAACAATCGGCCGGAGTTTCCTTTTCATCACCATGGAATAAGGTTTGACAGAAACTCCTTGAGGCTAACCAGAAGTCGTTCTTCATGGCCTCCCTGAACTCATCCCACACCCAGGTTTTTGCATCCCTAATCACAGAAGCTAAGGTCCTCCTGGCCACCGGGTACCTGTCTGCTGCGGTCAAGAGACCCCTGAGCTAACCAAGCCCAAAAGTTTTGAAGCTTAATCCAAAAGGCAACTGGACTTGGTTGAAGTTTTTGAAGACATTTCCCCTCTCATGGGAAAGGCTTCTTCAGCTGTAAACTGACAGGACAGGTGGACAGAGCTAGAAATATAAGCCTCTGTAGGTCATTAGTATGCTAATAGATGTGTAACCAAGAGACAGTCAGTAACCTGGGCTGTTGATCTAGCCTAATATCACTGAGATGTGCCTGTTCCTTCTTGTGCCCTATGGTTTAGGGTTCAAATGACTCCTAGCTTGTGTTCTAGTGGGTGGTGAGAATCAAAAAGTAAGTACTGGTCTGTGTGGGTGGGTTTCCTGTAAACTTCAATGTTGAGGCTTCTGTCCTCTTCAGTGTGCACTGTGCAGTCCAAGATGTTTCCGCTAACATCTTCTCTGATAAACTTGATGTTGCTGTCTACTGCGTTGATGTATACAGTGAAGGCTTCCTTCTCTGACAGTGGTTGTCCACCAACAGGTTCTTAGGTTGCCTCCACAATCTCCCCCAGGGTGCATGAGAAAATCATATGGAGGTTTGAGCTCAAGATCTCATGGACAGGAACTGCTGCCAGATGTTCCCAGTTCACCCTCAATGCAAGTTTAGGTTTACCTGGTCCGTCCGGCAGCCTCCCTCCATCTGATGCACCTCACCACCAGGTTGTGATCAGCTGTCAGCTTTGCTTCTCTCTTTACCCAAGACACTATGCCCGATCATGGTGTTTGTTATGGACTATCCATTACTAAGATTAAAGCCCAAAACATCACTCAGGTTCAGAATGGGCAGGCTGTTCCTACCAATTACCCCCTCCAGGTGTCTCTATCATTGCCCGCACAGTCTTTGATGTCCCCCAGCAGAACTATAGAGTCCCTTGGAACCCTTCCAGGACGTGAGCCCAACTATATGTAGCTGGTAACGCTTCACTTCCCGCAACAACTCCTGTCCTGTCAGAGAGGTAACGTTCGACACTCAGAGAGCCAGTCTGCGATGCCGAGGAACACGCAGAGCTTCCTGCCTTTGCCTGCTGCCAGGCTTACATAGCACCCTACCTGCCTACCACTGTGGGTGGTGGCCCCACAAGGTGGAAGCTCCATGTAGCTCTTTGGGGCTCACTCTGCCGGACTCGTGGTTGAAAACCCAGCCACCAGATGCTCCCCCTTCCGAGGTCTGGGGTAGCACCGTTCTTCCTTATTTGGCCTATAGGTTTAGTTTGAACCTCTTTTAATCTAGACATCCCATCGGACTAATTTGACTTGAGAGACTCAATCATGGGCTAGTGCTCTAGTCAGCACTGCTCCCAGGTCCACAGGGACACAGAAACCCCTCCGCCACGTTAAGGATCATCTTCAGCCTGTTTCTCAGGTGCTTCTCAGGTGTTGCTCGGTTGTGCAGTGTGGACATAATACTATACAGACAGTAGGTTGAATTGTAAGTGTTGCATGGACTGAGATTGTTTGCCAATTCACCTGATTGTTTCAGCACTAACAACACACACACACACACCTCTTTGAGGTTTAATGGCATGCATGTTGTGTTCAGCCCCCCCCACAGCCTGTATGGGAACGCTTATTGTTTGTTATGTTCTGGCTGCCTCCTCCCCTCCCACCCCCCACTAACCCCCCATGCAGGAGAGGGAGGGATCTTGAGGAGGAGCTCAGACTAATGGACCAGAATCTGAAGACCATGATGTGCGGAGAGGAAGAGGTACTGATCCTGGTCTAACTCTGGTCCTGGTCTGACTCTGGTCCTGGTCTGACTCATAGACTGTATAAAAAGATGGCCAACATGACAGCTCCCTAAAAGTGAAACCAAACCCTCTCTGTCGCCCCCTGCTGACTGGCTGCAGTATAGCTCATAAAGCCCGCCTCCTCCATGTTAACAGATGGGACATGAGTCAAACTATAAAATCTAAATACACGTCAAATACATTTTTCTCCAACATGTTTCTGTCATTATAGTTAGTTCTTATCATGCTGATTTATGTCCAAGTGTTCATTTTTCTGACAAGTTTACTTTTAATTAGTTATTTTATGCTATAAAAAGGACGATTGACAGCTCTGTTGACAAATCCGGCAGCCGATCAGTTCCAGATTAGCAGAGTGGAGGAGGAACGTGGTGCCAACCGCTCACGGGCTTGTAGTCTGAATGAATAATAATAATAATAATTGTTGGCCGAGAGAATATTAACGTTATCTTTTACTGTGTGTGCACGTAGTGTAGACCAGTAAGAATGTTTACCTATATACAATATGAGTTATCAACCAACATATCACTTGCAAATCATTAATTTGATCCTGCTCTGAGAGAGAGAGAGAGAGAGAGAGACCTCTGGGTGTGACTGCACATTTGTGCAGTACAAGGCAGTCCTTGTTACTTTGGGATCAGCATTTGTTAGAAGTTTTGTGATGTACTGATGTACTAATGTACTTCATCATCTTTGCGGCGACGGCGGGGGTGATGGCGGTAAATGGCCATACCGCAAGGGCACGTTTGTGTCTCACCACGGTGAGAACCGCGGCAGCTCTAACGAACACTAACACTACAGTCATCGAACTTTGCATAACCGTGAATTTCCGCTTCAGACTGACACAAGAAGCTGTTCTTCTGTTAAACACGCCGACGTGCGGGATCTTTGATGTTTGTTTTTAGGTAAGTTAAGTGTGTGTTGTGGCTAGCAGAAGTGGCTACGACGGCTCCACCCCCAAATCTCTGGCTCCAAATGACATCACCATTGTAAGATGGCAGCACCTGTCAAGGAGGCTATTTTGACTTCAATTTCGTACAATGAGAGCGGATGCGTGGTCCATCTAAATAAACAGTTAATGGTCTGACTCTGCGTTTCTAACCTGCTCTTTTCTCTCTCTGATGTTCTGACTTGCTGCTCTCAACACTCCCATGAAGACACTAAAATCAGGGATGAAACGTTAGCCCCTAACCTGGATCATTTAACATCATCTAACCCTAACCCTAAGTACAGCAAAACTACAGAACAGAACCTGTGTCAGCAGCAGGACGCCGATTCCTGAGTTTCAGGACTCGTGACTCGACTTGGACTCGTGCAGTGATGACATGGACTTGGACTCTGACTCACGCATTGGCAGCTTTCAGACATATTTTACACCAAACGTTAGAAAGCCACCTGGATATTTCATGAGTGCAAGTGCACTAAAAGAATCTCTGCATACATGGATGATGTTAATAAAACCAAAGTTTAATGTACAGCTCTGTTACTGTCACTGTAAACTTGTAGATCTGAGTATGCAGCATTAGGTCGTAATGATGCACGGCTTGCAGTCATGTCACTGTGGATTGGGCTAACGGATAGCGGGTGGGTTGCAGATATTTTTTTGTTCATTAGACACCTGCAGTGATCGCACCGCAGCAGAAGCGAGGAGTGCGTCTCCCTGGCGCGGTTTAGGCACAACACACAGCACTGTAACGTCATCGAAGATTTAAGTCTGTAGTCACACAGACAGGATCAGTAATTATTACTAAATGAAATGTGTTTTGTACACATCCAAACGGTCCCACAGTCAGTCGAGTTTGCAGTGAAATCGTTTGGAGTGTAACGGCGGTCAGAGCTCGGTCAGAGCTCCGTCAGAGCGGTCTTCAGAATGTTAATGAAGATGCTCAAAGTTTATTCAGTTCTCTCTGGAGTTTTCTCTGTCCCCTCAATTTATAACAGTTTAAATCAGTTTGTAGTTTTGCTGCTTAAATGTCCCACCATATTTGGTGCAGTGACATCACTGTAACCTTGGAAACAATTATAATTGCTGTAAACAGCTTCTCTTTTAAAGTTAATAGTTGAAGAAGACATTCATTCATCAATACAGCACAATAAAGAAATTACCTGAAAGCTGATCAACATCATTTATAATAATTTATTGATCCTTTGGCTCCGTGTTTTAACAACATCACACCCTCTAAGACCTGAGTTTAAACATGGACTCACAGATGATGGACAGTTAAAGCTCAGCTTAGTTTGATCATATTTAAAAGTTCAGGACTCGACTCGGATCCTTCTTTGGTGACTCAGACTCGACTCGAACTTGAACACTGAGGACTCGAGACTTGAATTGGACTTGAGGTTTGGTGACTCAACTACAACACTGGTTAGCAGTAAGCACACTCTGTTAACACACTGCTGCCACAATTACGCACTACAGAACCACATGTGGATGCATCCGCCGCTGAAAATAGTCCCCAAAAAATGCACAATTTCCTCCTGTTTGTAAATAAATACATAAAACTCTTTATCTGTGAGAAGTTTACAAAGATTTACATCTTTATGGGGCGGCTGTGGCTCAGTGGTAGAGTCGGTCGTTTCTCAGTCAGGAGGTTGATGGTTCGATCCCTGTCTGTCAGGTCAAAATGTCCTTGGGCAAGACCCTGAACCAGAAATAGCTCCCGGTGGCAGAGCCAACGGGTATGAATGTGCATATACCTGAATGGAGATTGGTACTTAAGCCTCTGCCATCAGAGTGCGAATGTGAATGGGTGAATGTGACATGTGGTGTTAGCAGCTTTGAGTGGTTCCAAGACTAGAAAAGAGACATTTAGGTACAGTCCATTTACCATTCACCATTTATCTTTATAAGGAGAGCCTGACAGGAAGTCAGAGTCACAGACAGGAAGTCAGAGTCACAGACAGGAAGTCAGAGTCACAGAAAGGAAGTCAGAGTCACAGACAATGGGCCTTTCCCAAACCACTGCCTACACCCTCTCCCTATGCACTTCCACTCCGTTTGCGCGCTCACATGAAGCCTTTGCCACATTGAGTGCTGTCCTCCACAAGCAAGTCTGCACCGATGCTGACTTACTGACCAGGTGCAGCGCTGTGTGATGTTTGTCATGAGATGAGAGACGTGTTATTACCTGTAGAAAGGAGAGCTGCTCTAATTAAGATTAACATGAAACAATACACTGACATCAGCGTCTTAAAGTGAACGTTACATTCAGGATCTAATAAACGCTTTCTTGTCTAGAAACGACACAAGTGAAAAGTTGAAAGTGTTTCATATTAACAGGGACGGCTGTAAAAACTCAGCAGGTCGTTAACATCAGATTAAAAATACATTTAAGCTACAAATAAGAAAAGCCAAAGAAGCCTCATGAAGTGGAGAGTTTTTAATGACTGCCACACTGGTATTTATATAGCTCTTGTTAATTGTATGACATGAAACCATGGTTACACACATTTCCTGTCTCCACCTGAGTGAGGGGAGTTTGTGTCAAAGCTTGGCGCTGTATTTAATCCCTTCACCTAAACGAAAGGTGTTCCATTCAGCTGTGAGTGTGACGACAAACGGAGTTAGAGTGGGAAAGGCCCAGGAAGTCAGAGTCTCAGACAGGAAGTCAGAGTGTACTGAGAGATGGACTCATTGTTGGTTTGGTATTTTCATGGAATTTGTTGGCAATAATAATAATAATTTTTATCTTACACAGTGATTTATGTTCTGTAAATCTTTACTACATGTTAATTAATATTTTTATTAATTTAGTAAAAGAAAACACCCCTTTAGAAACACCCTGACACTTTGATTAACCTGTTATTGTAACTCAGAGTCGGACACACACATCATATAAAGGTTGGTCAGGTGGATTATCTGAATCCATCAGAAACAGGTTGAGGGCTTGATCTCTTCCTCTGTCCTTTCTTTCATGCCTTTGCTCTTCTTCTGTTTCCTCCTCTTTCTCACTTCGATGTTCAGTAAATCAGGCGACCTTGAGGAAGAGTTGAAAAATGTCACCAACAACCTGAAGTCACTGGAAGCTCAGGCTGAGAAGGTACAGTACGATCTGATGGACTGAGTGCTTGACAAACACATGTTCATTTAGAAACACGCAGCCCTGTTTATCTGACTGTAAACTACAGAACAACACGATCCTACAGGTGTATGAAATGTGGACTTTAAAGTGACTCAGAGGAAGTAACATCCACTCAACAGACACATACGTCCTCATCAGCCGAGCGTAGAGACAACAGAAGAATTTATTCGCATTCTGCTTCAAATGATCTGACATCATGGTATTCATAAAGGAAGTGAACTTTACAGTGATAAACAGTTGATACAGTTGATGTTCAACATGAAACAAAAATGAAACTGACTCATGAGATTTTCAGCAGAATATTTTTAATCATCATTGTATAAGTTGGAGAAGGTTTGAGGTTCTTGAGGATCCTGGAAAGTCCTTAAAGATCTCCTGTGTGAGGTGAATGAGCTGTAATGAACAGGCAGGTTCAGATACAGCTTCTTCTCTCCTTTTCTTAAAAATGTAGAAATAAAAGTAATAAAGACGTGTATAAACCATCTTTACTATAAGGATCAAGTTCTGTATGAATGTGTTTTAAACATGTTTTCTGTGTGTGTTTCAGTACTCACAGAAGGAGGACAAATATGAAGAAGAAATTAAAGTTCTTACTGACAAACTGAAAGAGGTGAGTGACAGTGAATGAATGTATTATTTAGACTGCATTTTGTCTCGTCTATAGTGTGAGCCCTCCTTTAAATACAGAGTTCATACTGTGTGCTGATGCTGCAGTGCCCCCTGCTGTTTAGATGTTATACTGCAGTACTATTATTCAGACTCTTGATGCTGTGTGTGTGTGTGTGTGTGTGTGTGTGTGTGTGTGCGTGCGTGTGTGTGTGTGTGTGTGTGTGTGTGTGTGTTTCAGGCTGAGACTCGTGCAGAGTTTGCAGAGAGATCTGTGGCCAAACTGGAGAAGACCATCGATGATCTGGAAGGTATTTGACTTCAGTGCTCCCAGTAACAGCGGTACTCCCATTAACTCCAGTACTCCCAGTAACAGCAGTACTCCCATTAACTCCAGTACTCCCAGTAACAGCGGTACTCCCATTAACTCCAGTACTCCCAGTAACAGCAGTACTCCCATTAACTCCAGTACTCCCAGTAACAGCGGTACTCCCAGTAACAGCAGTACTCCCAGTAACAGCAGTACTCCCATTAACTCCAGTACTCCCAGTAACAGCAGTACTCCCAGTAACAGCGGTACTCCCAGTAACAGCAGTACTCCCATTAACTCCAGTACTCCCAGTAACAGCGGTACTCCCATTAACTCCAGTACTCCCAGTAACAGCAGTACTCCCATTAACTCCAGTACTCCCAGTAACAGCGGTACTCCCAGTAACAGCAGTACTCCCATTAACTCCAGTACTCCCAGTAACAGCGGTACTCCCATTAACTCCAGTACTTCCAGTAACAGCAGTACTCCCATTAATTCCAGTACTCCCAGTAACAGCAGTACTCCCAGTAACAGCAGTACTCCCATTAACAGCGGTACTCCCATTAACTCCAGGATTCCCAGTAACAGCAGTACTCCCAGTAACAGAAGTACTCCCATTAACTCCAGTACTCCCAGTAACTCCAGTACTGCCAGTAACAGCAGTACTCCCATTAACTCCAGTACTCCCAGTAACAGCGGGACTCCCAGTAACTCCAGTACTGCCAGTAACAGCAGTACTCCCATTAATTCCAGTACTCCCAGTAACAGCGGTACTCCCAGTAACTCCAGTACTGCCAGTAACAGCAGTACTCCCATTAACTCCAGTACTCCCAGTAACAGCGGGACTCCCAGTAACTCCAGTACTCCCAGTAACAGCTGTACTCCCAGTAACAGCAGTATTCCCATTAACTCCAGTACTCCCAGTAACAGCGGTATTCCCAGTAACAGCAGTACTCCCAGTAACAGCGGTACTCCCAGTAACAGCAGTACTCCCAGTAACAGCAGTACTCCCAGTAACAGCAGTACTCCCATTAACTCCAGTACTCCCAGTAACAGCGGTACTCCCAGTAACTCCAGTACTGCCAGTAACAGCAGTACTCCCAGTAACCCCAGTACTCCCAGTAACAGCGGTACTCCCATTAACTCCAGGATTCCCAGTAACAGCAGTACTCCCAGTAACAGCAGTACTCCCATTAACTCCAGTACTCCCAGTAACAGCAGTACTCCCAGTAACAGCGGTACTCCCAGTAACAGCGGTACTCCCATTAACTCCAGGATTCCCAGTAACAGCAGTACTCCCAGTAACAGAAGTACTCCCATTAACTCCAGTACTCCCAGTAACTCCAGTACTGCCAGTAACAGCAGTACTCCCATTAACTCCAGTACTCCCAGTAACAGCGGGACTCCCAGTAACTCCAGTACTGCCAGTAACAGCAGTACTCCCATTAATTCCAGTACTCCCAGTAACAGCGGTACTCCCAGTAACTCCAGTACTGCCAGTAACAGCAGTACTCCCATTAACTCCAGTACTCCCAGTAACAGCGGGACTCCCAGTAACTCCAGTACTCCCAGTAACAGCAGTACTCCCATTAACTCCAGTACTCCCAGTAACAGCGGTACTCCCAGTAATTAGAGTACTGCCAGTAACAGCGGTACTCCCAGTAACAGCAGTACTCCCAGTAACAGCGGTACTCCCAGTAACTCTAGTACTCCCAGTAACAGCAGTACTCCCAGTAACTCCAGTACTGCCAGTAACAGCAGTACTCCCATTAACTCCAGTACTCCCAGTAACAGCGGTACTCCCAGTAACTCCAGTACTGCCAGTAACAGCAGTACTCCCATTAACTCCAGTACTCCCAGTAACAGCGGGACTCCCAGTAACTCCAGTACTCCCAGTAACAGCAGTACTCCCATTAACTCCAGTACTCCCAGTAACAGCGGTACTCCCAGTAATTAGAGTACTGCCAGTAACAGCGG
Organism: Semicossyphus pulcher; assembly: GCF_022749685.1. Lineage (NCBI taxonomy): Eukaryota > Metazoa > Chordata > Actinopteri > Labriformes > Labridae > Semicossyphus > Semicossyphus pulcher. The sequence goes on from NW_027211729.1 coordinate 348,448, forward strand.
TACTCCCAGTAATTAGAGTACTGCCAGTAACAGCGGTACTCCCAGTAACTCTAGTACTCCCAGTAACAGCAGTACTCCCAGTAACAGCGGTACTCCCAGTAACTCTAGTACTCCCAGTAACAGCAGTACTCCCAGTAACTCCAGTACTGCCAGTAACTCCAGTACTCCCAGGAACTCTAGTACTCCCAGTAACAGCAGTACTCCCATTAACTCCAGTACTCCCAGTAACAGCAGTACTCCCATTAACTCCAGTACTCCCAGTAACAGCGGTACTCCCATTAATTCCAGTACTCCCAGTAACAGCGGTACTCCCAGTAACTCCAGTACTCCCATTAACTCCAGTACTGCCAGTAACTCCAGTACTCCCAGTAACAGCAGTACTCCCAGTAACTCCGGTACTGCCAGTAACTCCAGTACTCCCAGTAACTCCAGTACTCCCATTAACTCCAGTACTGCCAGTAACAGCAGTACTCCCATTAACCCCAGTACTCCCAGTAACAGCGGTACTCCCATTAACTCCAGGATTCCCAGTAACAGCAGTACTCCCAGTAACAGCAGTACTCCCATTAACTCCAGTACTCCCAGTAACAGCAGTACTCCCAGTAACAGCGGTACTCCCAGTAACAGCGTGACTCCCATTAACTCCAGGATTCCCATTAACTCCAGTACTCCCAGTAACTCCAGTACTGCCAGTAACTCCAGTACTCCCAGTAACAGCAGTACTCCCATTAACTCCAGTACTCCCAGTAACAGCGGGACTCCCAGTAACTCCAGTACTGCCGGTAACAGCAGTACTCCCATTAACTCCAGTACTCCCAGTAACAGCGGTACTCCCAGTAACTCCAGTACTGCCAGTAACAGCAGTACTCCCATTAACTCCAGTACTCCCAGTAACAGCGGGACTCCCAGTAACTCCAGTACTCCCAGTAACAGCAGTACTCCCATTAACTCCAGTACTCCCAGTAACAGCGGTTCTCCCAGTAATTAGAGTACTGCCAGTAACAGGGGTACTCCCAGTAACAGCAGTACTCCCAGTAACAGCGGTACTCCCAGTAACTCTAGTACTCCCAGTAACAGCAGTACTCCCAGTAACAGCAGTACTCCCAGTAACTCCAGTACTGCCAGTAACTCCAGTACTCCCAGGAGCTCTAGTACTCCCAGTAACAGCAGTACTCCCATTAACTCCAGTACTCCCAGTAACAGCAGTACTCCCATTAACTCCAGTACTCCCAGTAACAGCGGTACTCCCATTAATTCCAGTACTCCCAGTAACAGCGGTACTCCCAGTAACTCCAGTACTCCCATTAACTCCAGTACTGCCAGTAACTCCAGTACTCCCAGTAACAGCAGTACTCCCAGTAACTCCAGTACTGCCAGTAACTCCAGTACTCCCAGTAACTCCAGTACTCCCATTAACTCCAGTACTGCCAGTAACTCCAGTACTCCCAGTAACAGCAGTACTCCCAGTAACTCCAGTACTGCCAGTAACTCCAGTACTTCTTATAATACAGAGCAGAGTGTTGGTACCATTACTGGTCACTCATCACCCGTCACTAGATGATACTAAAGTATAATTATCTTGAGGTAAAATGTTAACAGGAAGTGAAGACTTCCGTCATGTTTTCAGAGACTGCTCCTGTGTCTGTTAGCCTCGTCCTGACCTGCTGTGTGTGGGCGGAGTTTAATGTATCATACTCATCATGTGATCAGATTTAACTCAGGTGTACAGCTTTAAGGGTGTTTGTGTTTGTGAGCTTATCAGCTGATGAGATGTAAACAATCTTTTTCTTTCAGTCTGAAGCTTTAAATTCTGTTTCATCTTCTATCTTTGTTTTTACTTCCTGTTTCCTGTTCCTTCACCTCTTCCTGTTTTCTGTGTGTGTGTGTGTGTGTAGATGAGGTGTATGCTCAGAAGCTGAAGGGTAAGGCTCTGAGTGAGGAGCTGGACCTCGCCCTCAACGACATGACCACTCTGTAGCTAGTCAATTACTTCCTGTCAGAACCTGCTCACTTCCTGTCTACACCTGCCCAGATCCTGGCTTCTTACTTCTTGTCTATACCTGCTCACTTCCTGTCTGCACCCCCCCCCAATAAATCTATTAAAGCTTTTTGACTTTTCTGTTTCTTCTGTCTTCATTTTTTTCTGTTCACTTCCTTTAAAGGCTGTTTATTTATCATATTAAATTTACTTCTGTACAAGATGTGAATGTATTTATCTATATATATATGTGTGTGTATATATATACACACACATATATATATATACTTCCTTTAAAAGCTGTTGATTTATCCTTCCACATTATTTATTTTCATATACGACAGCCTGACTGATACATCTGTCAGCTGTCTCTGGTATGTAAGAATCAGTGTATGTGTCTGAGCTCACATATGGACTCTTTTATTTAAAGTAATAATCTTGAAGGTTTCCATGTAAATACATGTCTGTAAGTCTCTCTCTCTCTCTGAATGAGGTAACACATGCTGACTGAGCCTATGGCCCACTGATGAAACCCTTTGCATTTCCAGTATATAGTATTATTATGGGCTGGGTGTCTGTGGCGGCGCCCAGTTAGTGACGCATTTTCCATCAGCCAGCAGTGGTTAGTCTGCCAGAGAGGGTAGGCGGAGCTAAGCGGCTGCTTTTCGGCTCTCTGCAAGTGTTGTGAGTAAACAGTAATCTACTATGGCTGAACAAACAAAGAAAAGATGGATGACTACAGATACAACTTCAATCAATCAATCAATCAATCAATCAAATTTTATTTGTATAGCGCCAAATCATAACCAGGGTTATCTCGAGACACTTTACAGAAAGAGCAGGTCTAGACCGACTCTTTAAGTTATTTAAAGAGAGGCCCAACATGAATCCACCATGAGTAGCACTTAGCAATTCGGCACATTGGCAGAAAAACTTCCTTTTAACAGGCAGAAACCTCGAGCAGAACCAGACTCATGTTGAACAGCCATCTGAAGAGACAGGATGGGCTGAACATGGGATAGAAGGAGATGCAGGATAGAGACAGGCAAAGAGAGCAACAACAACATATGTTCTTGTTACAACAACAACATATGTCCTTGTTACATGAACAACAACAGACACATACTTATGGTTACAATGCCAATAATAGTGGTAGACTAGTGTGAAGATTAGCAAAATAAATAAATAAATTAGCGAGAGAAGCAGAGTAATGATAAAGGCTGAGGTAATCCTATTTGTAACAGTTGAAGTCAACAGGTCTACTATTAGCATTAGCAGCAACAATAATGATACTATGGGGAAGGCTGATGTTAGTAGTTGTTGCAGTCGAGCAGGTCCACAGCAGCAGGTGGTCTGCAGCAACGATCCTCAGGAACCTTCAAGACAAGGGAGCACGAGAACTCCCGGGAAGATATGTGGTTAGTAATGTTAATGGGACCAGAAGATACAGAGTTAATGAGCTGCATTAATATTACAGAGAGAGAGAGAGAGGGAGAGAGAGAGAGAGAGAGAGAGAGAGAGAGTCAGAGAGAGAGAGAGAGAGGGAGAGAGAGAGAGAGAGAGAGAAGCTTGGTGTGTCAGATCCCCCCGGCAGTCTAAACCTATAGCAGCATAACTCTGGGCTGGTCCCAGCCTGAGCCAGCCCTAACTATAAGCTTTATCAAAGAGGAAAGTTTTTAGTCTACTCTTAAAAGAAGAGAGGGTGTCTGCCTCCCGGACCTTGACTGGTAGATTGTTCCAGAGGAGGGGGGCCTGGTAATTGAAGGCTCTACCTCCAACACTACTCTTAGAGACTTTAGGTACCACAAGCAGGCCTGCATCCTGGGAGCGCAATGTTCTAGAGGGGTAATATGGCACTATGACCTCTTTAAGATATGATGGTGCCTGACCATTAAGAGCTTTGTAAGTAAGAAGAAGGATTTTAAATTCTATTCTAGATTTTACAGGAAGCCAGTGCAGAGAGGCTAATACAGGAGAGATGTGATCTCTCTTCCTAGTTCTTGTCAGCACACGTGCTGCAGCATTTTGTACCAGCTGCAGAGTTTTTAGTGACTTATTAGGGCAGCCTGATAGTAACGAGTTACAATAATCCAACCTGGAAGTAACGAATGCATGGACGAGTTTTTCTGCATCGTGTTGAGACAAGATGTGTCTGATGTTTGTTGTGAAGGTGAAAGAAGGCTGTCCTTGATATTTGTTTTATGTGGGAGATGAAGGACATATCCTGATCAAATAGAACTCCCAGATTCCTAACAGTAGTGCTGGATGCCAGGCTGATGCCATCTAGGGCAGCTATATCATTAGAGAAAGAGTCTCTAAGGTGTTTTGGGCCGAGCACAATAACTTCAGTTTTGTCTGAATTAAGTAGCAGAAAGTTTCTAGTCATCCAGATCTTTATGTCCTTAAGGCATGCTTCTAGTTTAGATAGCTGATTGGTTTCGTCTGGCTTCATAGATAAGTATAATTGAGTATCATCTGCATAACAATGAAAATTAATGGAGTGTTTCCTCATGATATTACCCAGAGGAAGCATATATAAGGTAAAAAGAATCGGTCCGAGCACAGAACCTTGTGGAACTCCATGACTAACTTTGGTTTGCATAGAGGACACATCATGAACATTAACAAACTGAGATCGATCTGATAAATAAGATTTAAACCAACTTAATGCAGATCCTGTAATGAACATTAACTGTTCTAGTCTCTGTAACAGGATGTGATGGTCTATCGTGTCGAAAGCGGCACTAAGATCTAACAGGACGAGTACAGAGAGAAGTCCTCTGTCTGAAGCAGGAAGTAGATCATTTGAAACTCTCAGTGCTGTCTCAGTGCTGTGGTGGACTCTAAATCCTGACTGAAAGTCCTCAAATAAACTGTTGTTATGAAGAAAGTCACATAATTGATTAGCGACTGCTTTCTCAAGGATCTTTGAGGTAAAAGGAAGGTTAGATATAGGTCTATAGTTAGCTAAGGTGCCTGAATCTAGGGTAGGCTTTTTAAGAAGTGGCTTAATTACAGCTAGTTTAAAAGGCTGGGGTACATAGCCCGTCGATAAAGACATATTGATCATATCTAGTAAAGAAGTGCTAATTGAGGGAAAGACTTCCTTAAGCAGCTTGGTTGGAATCGGGTCTAAAAGACAGGTTGATGGTTTGGATGAAGATATCAGAGAATTTAGCTCAGGAAGGTCAATTGGAGAAAAACAGTGTAAACATCAGGTGTGTGAGCAGTTTCCAAAGATACATCTGCACCAGTTAACGGCAGGAGGTTACAGAGTCTCTAATCTTTTTGTCATTAAAGAAGCTCATGAAATCATCACTGCTGAGGCCTATAGGAATACTTGGCTCAGTGGAGCTGTGACTCTCTGTCAGCCTGGCTACAGTGCTGAAAAGGTACCTGGGATTGTTTTTATGTTCTTCTATGAGGGAGGAGTAGTAGACACCTCGAGCATGCCGTAGGGCCTTCCTGTATTTATTAAGACTATTTTGCCAGAGTAAACGAGACTCTTCTGTTTTGGTGGATCGCCACATTCTTTCAAATTTACGCGACATTTGCTTCAAGTTACGAGTTTCTGAGTCATACCATGGAGCTAGCCTCTGTCGTTTAATAATCTTCTTTTTTAAGGGGGCAATCGAGTCTAGAGTACTTCTCAGCAAACCTGCAGGACTATCAACAAACTGATCAAGCTGAGAGGGACTAACATTAGCATCAGAGCTTTCTGTAGTAAACAGATGTGGTAAAGAATTGTTTCCTTAAATTTAGCTACAGTCCTATCAGACAAACATCTTGTGAGTACATTTTTGTTAACTGGAGAGTAGTCGGTTAATAGGACATCGAATGTTACTAAATAGTGATCTGATAAAAGAGGATTTTGTGGGAAGACAATTAAGTTTTCGGTTTCAAGGCCATAAGCTAGAACAAGGTGGAGGGTGTGGTTAAAGCGGTGAGTAGGCTGGTTTACACTTTGAGTGAAACCAAGAGAGTCCAAAAGGGACATAAATGCCATGCTAAGACTATCATTATCATTATCAACATCTACATGAATATTGAAGTCCCCTACAATAATTATTTGATCTGAACTCAGGACTAAATCTGATAAAAACTCTGAGAATTCAGTTAGAAAATCAGAGTATGCGCCAGGAGGGCGGTATACTATCACAAATAAAACAGGCTGTAAAGTTTTACAGGCTGGGTGTGAAAAACTCAGAACAAGGCTTTCAAAAGAGCTGAAACTAAGTTTGGGTCGAGGGTTGATTAGAAGACTAGAACTGAAGATAGCTGCCACTCCACCACCTCGACCAGTGTCTCGAGGAGTATGAGTATTAAGATGACTGGGAGGAGTGGATTCATTTAAGCTGACATATTCTTCCTGACACAGCCAAGTCTCAGTCAAAGAGAGTAAATCAATATGATCATCTGATATCAGATCGTTCACTAATAGAGCTTTAGATGACAGGGATCTGATATTTAACACACCACATTTAATTCTCATATTTTTTGGCATAACTTCGGTTGTTGTTTTAATTTTTATTAAATTTTTTTGATTTACTCCTTTTTTATTTGAGTTTGAATTAACTGTAATAAAAGGCCTGGGTTGGGGGGCAGACACAGTCTCTATAACATTAACATTGTGGCTGGGAAACTGCTCACAGGGAAGCTCAGAGGAGTGTGTAGGACTACAGCTCTGCCTCCTGGTCTCAACTCTGGTTTGTCAGGTTTTACGACTAACAAACTTAGCCATATTACGAGACAAAAGAGCTGCACCATCCAAAGTGGGATGAATGCCGTCTCTTCCGATAAGACCAGGCTTTCCCCAGAATGTCTGCCAGTTATCTATGAAGCCCACATCGTTTGCTGGGCACCACCTCGACAGCCAGCGGTTGAATGATGACATGCGGCTATACATGTCATCACTCGTCAGATTGGGCAGGGGTCCAGAGAAAACTACGGAGTCCGACATCGTCTTTGCAAATGCACACACCGACTCAACATTAATTTTAGTGACTTCCGATTGACGTAACCAGGAGTCATTAACGCCGACATGAATTACAATCTTATCAAATTTACGATTATCCTTTGTCAGCAGTTTTAAATTGGACTCGATGTCGCCCGCTCTGGCCCCAGGAATACATTTCACTATGGCCGCTGGTTTCGCTAACTGCACGTTTCTGACTATGGAGCTGCCAATAACCAGAGTTGGTTTCTCAGCGGGTGTGTCGCTGAGTGGGGAAAACTTGTTCGAAACGTGAAGTGGTTGGTGATGAACCGTGTGCTTCGTCTTGCGGCTATGCTTCCCTCTGAGAGTAACTCAGCCACTGCATCCCAGCTGCTCGGGAGTTGCCGGGGGAGAAGCTACGCTAGGTTGGCCCGCACCGGCTACTGGCCCTGGGGGCTTGCTGCTGACTACAGCAGCTAGCGATGCTTGGTTTTCCAAGGTGCGGAGCCGCGTCTCTAATTCCGTGATCCTCGCCTCCATAGCTCCAAAAATACTACATTTCATACAAGTACCCTTATACGTAAAGGAGGTCGAGGTAGAGCTAAACATCTGACACACCGAACAGGGCAGACCAGGAGAGCAGGAGGGAGAAGGAGAAGACATTTCAATTGATTAAGCTAGCTGCTAAGCTAACGGCTAAGCGAGTATAAAGTTAAGGGTTTAGCAGATATGACGCTAATGCAACAACGAGAGTGCTTGATGAAAACTAGTGTCTGTTTAAGTACACAGCAGCTGAATAACCACAGTGATGATAATTACAGCAGATTAATCGATTAAGCTCGAGCTCTAGCAGCAGCTACAAACAGCTCAGAACAACACAGTAGCAGCGAGAAAACAGGAAATGACGCAATACGCTCACCTGACGCAATACGCTCACACACGTCCACTTCAACAACAAGTGAAAATCCAAAGAACAAGAAACAAACTCGACGCTCAGATGAAGCAAACAGTCTGAAAAGGAAAGCGACCGTCAGCCAGGAAAATCAAGAGTTACACCGTGACAAAGGGAGACAGCCAGAGACGGCTGGTTAAATTGTCACGTGCCCTCCCCAAGTTACAGCATCAGGTGCCCAAGAGAACGAAACCGAAGTCTCCGACATTAGTGCAGCAGATAATTGCAAATTTCAAGAGAATCGTTCGAATGGTGATGCAAGCATGAAATTTGGCACAGATACTCTCTAAGGGCCACTCTTTTGAAAAACAGTCCGTGCCACGCAAAAATTCAAGATGGCGGCCATTTTTCAAGATGGCTGCCACCTTGTTCGAACAATTAAGTGATGTAATTCTTTAGTTGGTGATATAGGCATGAAAATTGGCGTAAGCAATCTCCATGAGTCACTTAACAAGAAAATGTTCCCAGCCACAGCAAATTTCAAGATGGCGGACATTTTTCAAGATGGCCGCCACCTTAGTGGAGCAGTTAATTGATGTTTAGTGAGTGATACAAGCACAAAAATTGGCATTAGCATTCTCCATGGGTCGCTTGACAACAAACTGTACATAGCCAATTCAAATTTCAAGATGGCGGCCATTTTTCAAGATGGAGCAGTTAAGTGATGTAATCATTCATTTGGTGATACACACATGAAAATTGGCATGAGCAGTGAACATGTGTCACTTGACCAGAAAATTCACACAGCCACTTGAAATTTCAAGATGACAAACATTCTTTCAATAATAATAAATCTTTAAATAATATCTTTATAATATATTTTAGTTAGTTTGAGTTCCTAAAAAAGGGTGTTTTTTGACTGTGTTCTGTCTAACTCCTTGCCCTTGACCTGTCCAATTTGGTAAAACCTGCCAGGAGTTGCCTCCTAATGGCATAGCTCTCAGGGTTCAGTGAAGTATACAAGCTCCCTTACCACGACAAGGTAACAGTCACAAGGGAGGTTTTTTTTTAGTTTTTTTTTAGTTTTTTTTATATATATATATACGTATATATACAAACAGACAGTAACTTTAAATACAGGGGAACGGGAAACAAAAAGAAAGATTAGTAAAGTAGCACAGCTGTGGTGCTGAATGGACAGCGCTCCAAAAAATAATTTATCAATTAGAACTGAATGGCAACATAGCCAGATCCAGAGGCAACAGCAGCAAGGCATAAGGCATGGCAGGTATGGCAAGCATGGTGTAGCCGTCATTCTGGGGAACATGATATGTCGGTGATTTGAGGTCTTCATCTTTGTCTGTCTGACAAAGACAACATTTCTCCCAATTGGTTTTCTTCTTGGCTAACGTGGGTGGGTGATTTTCATTTTCTATTTTTTGGTTTTGATGTCGGATGAAGGCCGAGGGGTTATCCTTTTACCACCTTAATCAAAGTAATACCACACATTCAGGTATGGGATACAACTAGGTTCGGGTCACCTACACCTAGCCCAATCATTCATCCAGTGCCATTTAAGTCCCGTGTGATCTGTACACCTTCCGGGTAAGTATACATGAACAAGTCATGTATTGCCCCGCTTACCCTTGGCTCGGCTCTCCCGCGCTGGCACAACCTGTCAGTTCAGGTGCGGCTATCTAACTACATCTAACTGTTATTACTAGCTAATTGATGAGGGGCTGTTAGACAGCATTTGGGACACTAAACTAAGTTATACTACATTATTAGTAAAACTAGATTAGCTGACACTGAACCCCATGCTGAGTTCCACAGCAGCGATTTCACCATTGTGCCCTGGTTGTGTAGTGACAATCACTCTATTAAACAAATCTTAAACCCACTAAATTGTGCTCTGATAACAAACCAATAGGTTTATTGGAATTTACAAACCCCCAAAACCTAGGTAAGTGTAGACCAAAAAATGTGTTTCCGCATTTTATACATACATATAGATCATTTAACAGAAATGGCGTCCATCTTGGAAAATGGTCAGCATCTTTAATTTTTCAGAGGCCATTGCCTTTTTCCAGAAGAGTGGCCCCTGAATGGCATGTTCACTGCTCATGCCAATCTTCATGTGTGTATCGCCAAATGAATGATTACATCACTGAACTGCTCTGGTAAGGTGGTGGCCATCTTGAAAAATGGCCACCAACTTGAAATTTGAATTGGATATGTACAGTTTGTTGTCAAGTGACCCATGGAGAATGCTAATGCCAATTTTTGTGCTTTTATCACTCACTAAACATCAATTAACTGCTCCACTAAGATGGCGGCCATCTTGAAAAATGGCCGCCATCTTGAAATTTGAATTGGCTGTGTACAGTTTGTTGTCAAGTGACCCATGGAGAATGCTAATGCCAATTTTTGTGCTTGTATCACTCACTAAACATCAATTAACTGCTCCACTAAGGTGGCGGCCATCTTGAAAAATGTCCGCCATCTTGAAATTTGCTGTGGCTGGGAACATTTTCTTGTTAAGTGACTCATGGAGATTGCTTACGCCAATTTTCATGCCTATATCACCAACTAAAGAATTACATCACTTAATTGTTCGAACAAGGTGGCAGCCATCTTGAAAAATGGCCGCCATCTTGAATTTCTGCGTGGCACGGACTGTTTTTTAAAAGAGTGGCCCTCAGAGAGTATCTGTGCCAAATTTCATGCTTGCATCACCATGTGAACGATTTTTACAGTTATCCGCTGCACTACATTGTCAGTTTAAGAACATACAATATAAATACGACTCTATGCTCATACATGCTTATACATGTATCATCACCAGCGGGTGCTCTGACTCCACAGGCTACTCTCAGCCCTGTCTGCAGCACATGCATCAGAGACTCACAGCTAAGCAGACGGTCTGTATGTGTATTAATGTTATATATTCTTAAATCAAGTTATTTATTTGTTTTTAGATTCTTTTCTTTTCATTAGAGAAAAGAGTTAGAGTCACTAGAGGACACGTCTCAGGTCCAGGTCCTGTGTTTAGAGTCACTGGAGGACACGTCTCAGGTCCAGGTCCTGTGTTTAGAGTCACTAGAGGACAAGTCTCAAGTCCAGGTCCTGTGTTTAGAGTCACTAGAGGACACGTCTCAGGTCCAGGTCCTGTGTTTAGAGTCACTAGAGGACACGTCTCAGGTCCAGGTCCAGTGTTTAGAGTCACTAGAGGATACGTCTCAAGTCCAGGTCCTGTGTTTAGAGTGTCTAGAGGACAAGTCTCAAGTCCAGGTCCTGTGTTTAGAGTCACTAGAGGACACGTCTCAGGTCCAGGTCCTGTGTTTAGAGTCACTAGAGGACCCGTGTCAGGTCCAGGTCCTGACTTGTGTCTGTGTCTCTTCCTGCAGAGAAACTGGCTCAGGCCAAAGAGGAGAACCTGGACATGCACCAAGTCCTGGACCAGACCCTGCTGGAGCTCAACAACCTGTAGAGTTTCGACCAGTGACTCGAGGACAGGTGAAGGATGGACTGAGAGACAAAGAGAAAGTTGAAGAACTGATAAACGACGTCTGTTGGAGCGTTAATGAATTCAGACACAAACAGTTTGTTATGTGTTTGTTTTTCTTTGTGAGGAAACTTTCAGCAAAACAACCAACCAAAAACCAACACAAACACACACGCTGCTTTGTATTCGAACTTTCATTAAATGCATTATCATCAAAGAACTTCCAACAACAGAGAAGCAGATGTGTTCAGATTCATTGTAAACACATTTTATCCAACTAGACTTTTACCCGTTACACCTTTAAATAAAAATATGATTAATCATTACGTATCTGTTATTGATTATTGATCAATAATTATTATTGATGTTTTATTGTGTTATATGTTCATTCATGTCAAACTCTGAACGAAACAACAAACAACATTCCCCACATGTTGATTTTGTGTTTTTATCACAGCTGAAAACATTAACAACTTCTGATGAAAAGTTTATCTAATTCCACTTCTTCACTTTATGACATTCACACACAGAGAGGAGCTCCCTCTCACATGTCCTCATCTGTCTCATCTGTCCTCACCTGTCTCATCTGCCCACCTGTCTCACCTGTCCTCACCGGTCTCATCTGTCCTCACCTGTCTCATCTGCCCACCTGTCTCACCTGTCCTCACCTGATACAGCTACAGTGCATTATCATGCTTGTTAAGGTGTCTGAGCCTCAGTGTGATTACATGTTAAAAAGCAAAATCACATTTTTAATTACTTAAATAAATGGACAGGTATGAATATAAAGGTGTGAGTGATGTTACCAGGTGAGATGTTTGACGTCCTACAGCTGAATAAAGATTTTATATGTTGTGAAAGAAATTGTCTTGAAGCTATTTAAACATGATTCACACACACACACACACACACACACACACACACACACACACACACAGATATACAGGTAACTGTAATCAATACACTCAGACTATTGATTGGTCTGGAAGCAGGTTATAAAAAACACACAACATGTGACAAATTAAGGAACAACATCACATTAACCTGAAGACAACCACCATCAGACTGTGAGGATCCGTTTCTTCAGGCAAGAGTCATATAAGTCTCCCTGAGTCCTGACGGTCTGTGTTTGGGCCCAGCATCATTTATCTTTTATGTATATATTAACATTGATATTTTTTAACATTGATATATAAACACAGAACTGAAATACACACAATTACTGTGTTTATATCATTACACTGTGTCATGATAATTGTTTATAATTTTCAATATATACATATCAGACTGATTGATTTGACAACTAATAGTTAATCTGTCAAACTGTCTAACTGCCAAACTGTTTAACTGTAATACTGTTAAACGGTCAAACTGTTAAACTGTTAACCTGTCAAAATGTTAAATTGATTAACTGTTAAACTGTTTAACTGTCTAACAGTTAAACTAACTGTCTAACTGTTAAACTGTCAACATGTTAAACTGAATAACTGTTTAACTGTCTAACTGTTTAACTGTCTTACTGTCTTACTGTCAAACTGATTAACTGTTAAACTGATTAACTGTTAAACTGTTTAACTGATTAACTGTTAAACTGTCTAACTGTTAAACTGTCTAACTGTTAAACTGTTTAACTGTCTAACTGTTAAACTGTCTAACTGTTAAACTGTTAAACTGTTAAACTGTCAAAACTTTAAACTGTCAACATGTTTAACAGTTAAACTGTTTAACTGTCAACATGTTTAACAGTTAAACTGTTTAACTGTCAACAAGTTTAACTGTTAAACTGTCAAAATGTTAAACTGAATAACTGTTTAACTGTCTAACTGTTTAACTGTCTAACTACTAAACTGTTAAACTGTCTAACTGTTTAACTGTCTAACTGTTAAACTGTCTAACTGTTAAACTGTTAAACTGTCAAAACTTTAAACTGTCAACATGTTTAACAGTTAAACTGTTTAACTGTCAACAAGTTTAACTGTCTGTCAAAATGTTAAACTGAATAACTGTTTAACTGTCTAACTGTCTAACTGTTAAACTGTCTAACTGTTTAACTGTCTAACTGTTAAACTGTCAAAATGTTAAACTGTCAACATGTTTAACTGTTAAACTGTCAAAATGTTAAACTGAATAACTGTTTAACTGTCTAACTGTTAAACTGTCTAACTGTTTAACTGTCTAACTGTTAAACTGTCAAAATGTTAAACTGATTAACTGTTAAACTGTTTAACTGTCTAACTGTTTAACTTTCTAACTGTTAAACTGTTAAACTGTCAACATGTTTAACAGTTACACCGTTTAACTGTCAAAAAGTTTAACTGTTAATCTGTCAAACTGTCTAACTGCCAAACTGTTTAACTGTAATACTGTTAAACGGTCAAACTGTTAAACTGTTAACCTGTCAAAATGTTAAATTGATTAACTGTTAAACTGTTTAACTGTCTAACAGTTAAACTAACTGTCTAACTGTTAAACTGTCAACATGTTAAACTGAATAACTGTTTAACTGTCTAACTGTCTAACTGTTTAACTGTCTTACTGTCTTACTGTCAAACTGATTAACTGTTAAACTGATTAACTGTTAAACTGTTTAACTGATTAACTGTTAAACTGTTTAACTGTCTAACTGTTAAACTGTCTAACTGTCTAACTGTTAAACTGTCTAACTGTTAAACTGTTAAACTGTTAAACTGTCAAAACTTTAAACTGTCAACATGTTTAACAGTTAAACTGTTTAACTGTCAACAAGTTTAACTGTTAAACTGTCAAAATGTTAAACTGAATAACTGTTTAACTGTCTAACTGTCTAACTGTTAAACTGTCTAACTGTTTAACTGTCTAACTATTAAACTGTTAAACTGTCTAACTGTCTAACTGTTAAACTGTCTAACTGTTAAACTGTTAAACTGTCAAAACTTTAAACTGTCAACATGTTTAACAGTTAAACTGTTTAACTGTCAACAAGTTTAACTGTCTAACTGTCAAAATGTTAAACTGAATAACTGTTAAACTGTCTAACTGTTTAACTGTCTAACTGTTAAACTGTCTAACTGTTTAACTGTTAAACTGTCAAAATGTTAAACCGTCAACTTGTTTAACAGTTAAACTGTTTAACTGTTAAACTGTCAAAATGTAAAACTGTTAAACTGTTTAATTGTCAAACTTTTAAACTGTTTAATTGTCAAACTGTTAAACTGTCTAACTGTCAAAATGTTAAACTGATTAACTGTTAACTGTCAAACTGTTAAACTGTCAACATGTTTAACTGCTAAACTGTTTGACTGATGAACTGTTAAACTGTCAAATTGTCTAACTGGTAAACTGTCAAACTGTTTAACTGTCTAGCTGTTAAAGGATAACTTCTGGATTTTTCAACCTAGACCCTATTTTCCCATGTGTTTGTGTGTAAGTGACTAGTGGTCTGATTAACTGTTCAACTGTCAAAATGTTAAACTCGTGTTTCAAAGTCTGAAACTGACATAAAATTCTCTGCAGTTGACAGGACCACCGATATAAACACCTTTATGTACAGGACTCAGAGGGGAACGGGTGAAGAGAGATGAAAGGGCACCCCCTTCAGAAGGATTACATTATACACACACCCTGTTCTATATTAACAGCCTTCCTGTAGTTCTGTTTACTATTGTGCTGTCTGCTTGTGTTGCTTTAAGATTGCTTTTTATCTTTTACAAATAATAGTGATTCAAGCTATGACTGTTGTCTGTTCTCTGTTATCCTAACCCTCTGACCTGCACGTTCTGTTTGTGAGAGGGCGGGGTCATGGGGGCGGCGGTATACTGGAAAACATCAGTGATGGGCGGGCAGAACTGACCGCGTCACACAAAAAACCTCCGATTGGTCATAAATGTTTGACATACCGAGTTTCTGACCAATCGCCGATCAGCATGTCTGCGCCGGTTATTTGAGTAGATCTATAATCTGTCGGCGTTACAGCGGGGTGGAGACAGGCTAACACGCTGAGGTCCATCCACATGCTGTGAGATCATGTGTTTCTGACGCAGCTCCGCGGCATGTTAATGCGACATTAGGTTTCTTGACGGGAAGTGGGCGGGGCTTCAGTAGAACTCTACTCCGATGGAACTCCGATGTTAGCTAACATTTATTTAACCTGTTTTAATGATTGTTAGTGATTAGCTTTACATAAAGATGGTTTTAATCAGACAGTGACTGTAACAGTGAACACAGCTGACGACAGACAGGTAAGTTATAACCGTTAGCTTCACACTGCGGAAACAACATGGCGTTAGCAGGACGAGCTAACGTTACAGCTAAAATACTGAGACTACTGTACCATGTCAGATATACAGTACCGTTACCTTTAACACAACAGTTAATGTTAGCCACTGTTAGCTTACATGGTTTTAAAGTCTATTTCAGCTAAACAAACGGATAAAAATCTCGTGACGCCATCGTATGTAGTGTTAATAACGTTATTAATGAAAGAATGATGTGATGTGTCCTTTGTAGGTTATCGATCTTGATCTTCATCATCATGGAGTCAGTCAGAGAACTGCAGCTGCTGCTGTTAGCTGCTCTGATGCTAGCTGCACGAGCTGGTCAGTATTATTAACCCTTAATGTAGATTATTATCTTTATAACACAGTATGAATGGTATTTCTGCTGTTAGCTGCTCTGATGCCAGCTGCACGAGCTGCTCAGTAACATTTAACCCTTGCTGTATGTTATTATCTACAGTAAGATTTTATTTATCTTATTAATATGATGTTATACTCTTAGTTCTGCTGTTAGCTGTTCTGTGCTTAGCTTTTATTATTTATATTTAACCCCTTAATGCAGCGTTATCGTCATTATGTAAACTCAGAATTGTATTATTCTGTTGTCTGCATATTCAGTGCTATTTATATTACAATTAGGCCTATTATTCAGTTATATTCTGTTATTTCTGCTGTTGCCAACACTGTCACCTTGATGAGAAGTAATATACACAGAAGGTTATTTGTTAATTTTAACATGGTGGCGGCCCAACAGGAGCACCTCACCTCTGAACCAAATACCTGAAAAAAAAATAAAAATCTAAGAGACATGACTACATGTAAATACTGTATATGTCAGATTAGGATCAATGAGGCATCTTTCCGTTATCCCTTATCTTCGGCTTATCTGGATGGCAGCAGGCTAAGTAAGGAGACCCAGGTGTCCCTCTCCCCAGCAATGTTTTCCAGGTCCTCCAGGGGGATTCTGAGGCATTCCCTTGCCAGACGGGATATATAATCCCTCCAGTGAGCTCTGGGTCTGTCACTAGGTCTCCTCCAAGTTGGACGTGCCCCAAAAACCTCCACAAGAAGTTGCCCAGGAGGCATCCTAACCAGATGCCCGAACCACCTCAACTGGCTCCTTTTGATGCGAAGGAGTAGCGGCTCTACTCCCAGCTCCCTCTGGATGTCCGAGCTCCTTACCCTCTCTCTCAGACTGAGCCCAGAAACTCTTCGGAGGAAACTCATTTCGGCCTCTTATATCTGCGATCTCATTCTTACGGTCTATTTTACCCTCACTCATGAATAAGAACCCGAGATACTTAACTCCTTCACTTGAGGCAGAGACTCACTATTGAGTCTATCTACTATCAACTATATAGCTCCACGATTTTCCAGCAGAGAACCATGGCCTCAGACTTGGAGGTGCTGACGCTTACTCCAGCCACGTCACACTCGGCTGCAAATTGACTCAATGCCTGCTGGAGGTCCCAGCTTGATGAAGCCAACAGGACGTCATCTGCAAAAAGCAGAGATGAAATTCTGAGGTCCCCCAAATGAAAACCCTCCTCCCGCCCGGCTGCACCTCGAGATCCTGTCCATGAAAATCACTAACAGAATTAGTGACACGGAACAACCCTGGTGGAAGCCAACAAGCCCCGGGACACAGCTCTCACTTTGGTTATACAGAGACCTGATGGCTCATAGCAATGGCCCAGGTATCCCATATTCTCGACCACCATCCCTGTGGGGGAGTCGCGAGGAATGAGGATGTTCTGAAAGTTACATTTAGACCCTTTGAACTGAAATCATGTGAACTTCAACGAGTGTCTTTAAACGCTCTGATATAGTCACACTCTAAAGCTGCTTTAATCTCGTACGCTGATGTTATTTATGTGTTACTTATTTAGTTTCCCTTCCTGATTTTTACATAGAATGAGTTACTGTAAAGGAGAATGACGCTTCCCGTGTGCTTCAGATTAAACAGTCTGTACATATCTGTGAATGTTTGCATGAGTCATCAGATAGCAGATTAATACATCCTCACCTTCTCTGAATCACCTGCTGAGCACACCTGTATTTCGACTGTAACATGTCCAGACAGGACAAGCAGACTGAACTAATAACACTAACACTGCATTTCATTTAGAAGCTTCAGGTCACACAGTGATGTTACTGTAGTCAGAATAACAAACAGTAACCACTCAGAAAGTGTTGTGTCTGCTGTCTCTCTTCAGACAATCAGAATCACTTGGTGGCCTTCCCTCAGTCTCCGGTGGTCGAGATCGGCTCAAACTTCTCAGCGACATGTTTGATCATCAACACGAAGGAGGTGACAGCAGACAACCTGTACTGGAACCTGTCAGAGACTACATTACCCAGAGATCAGTACACCAGGATCAACAGCTCCGCTCTCAATGTGACGCTGAACATCAGCTCAGAGAAATCGGAGTGGCTCTTCTGTCTGTGCAGTAAAAAGTCGCCCTACATCATCCTCAACCAGGGACTCTTCATAAACGGCATCTACCTGGTCAAAGGATGTATGGATTATTACCATTATTATTATATTCATTTATTATTATCTATTACTATTTTATCTGTGTACCTGTCAGTCAGTGAGTCACGTAACCTGCTATAGTCCGATTAAATCTGTTTTTGAGTTTCCTTTGTTGTCAGCTGGTTGGAAGACGCAGGAGAACGTGTCCTGGTGTCAGATTGTTAAATGTATATTTGTATTTATTTTCTGTGTGTGTGTGTGTGTGTGTGTGTGTGTGTGCGCGCGTGTGTGTGCGTGTGTGTGCGTGTGTGTGTGTGTGTGTGCGTGTGTCAGACGCTGTTGAGAAGCCAGAGAACTTGTCATGTGTGGCTCATCAGGAGCAAACATTCATCTCAGGAACAATCAGGTGTCAGTGGGAGGACGCAGGACGACAGACCGAAGAAGTTCGTACAACATACACACTCTACATCAGAGACACTATGTGAGTACACACACACACACACACACACACACACACACACACACTCTCTCTCTTCATCATCACAGTGTCTCTGTTTAGATTAATTTCAGTGATGTGGAAGTATGAATGTTAAATTATAATCTGGAGTATTTCAGTCACCCAGAGCTGATTGATCCTGTGACACTCTGATTAGTGCTGCAGTATCTGTAGTGTGAATCTTTGGTAATACAACATGGAAAAATACCCACAATCCTCTACAGCAGAACATACGTCACATCCCGAGCCGTCACGAGCGTGTCTGGTGGAATCGATGAAAGGAAACCTTGTGTTTGTAACATATTTGTATCTTTCACAGTGGACTGAGACAGGTGTTTGAGCAAGAGGGTCAAAGGTCAACACATGATATACTGATGGAGTAATGTCCCCTTAGGAGCAGCTGCAGTGCACACTGTAGTAGAGTATGCAGTAGGTGATGATGAGTATTTATAGTATTTAAATATAAGACGTCTCCGGGTCAGAGTGATAAAACACTGAAATAATAAAGAGGAAATATTTTAATAACAACTTCTTCTTTTAAACCCACAGAGCAGCAGAGTCTCTGTTTCTGACTGAACACTAGAGGTCTTCACGGGTCCAAATTTTCTTTCAAAAGCTTTTTTGTCCACATCAGCGAGGAAGGTATCCATCATTACCGGATTTGGCATCAACTTTTCTCTGAACCTGCAGTCACGTGACACGTCACTCAACTCGTTGCTGCACTTTGTTATGTTTTTCTCCACTTTAATTCCCGCACGTTCTCATGCGAATGACACATTGTTGCAAGTTAAAATACACACACAGACACACAAAGCACTTTAATCATGAACACTTTCTAATCACGTTCGGGTCTTCCTTGATCCATTCGGGTATTACACATAATGTGACCCGGAACTGAGGATTATAGAACAAGTCCCGACCCGGAGCCGTTTGACCAAGTAATATGTGGACCCGAACCCGTCCTCGGGTTCTGGTAGACCCGTGAAGACCTCTACTGAGCACACATCAACATGTCAGACATTGTTATTATTATTATCATTAGTAACATTATTATTATTTAGAGTAGTAGTAGTAGTATTAACAGGAAACACCTGACGAGTCAGTCTGCTCTGCTCTAAACAAACGTTATCTCCCGCCCTCCCGACACCAGAGAAGCTAGACAATTAAGAAAAACCATAAAAAATACATGAATAACAAATAAATAAATAAAAAGGGAATGTTAATGTTCTTATAAATAGTAAGTCGTTAAAAATAATAAAGATATAGTAATAAAAATATATGAAGACAAAGGGGCAAAGACAAAGTTAGTTTTGCTAGTAGACCGACTTATTGGGCAAATACAGACATTTGCATAATCTACACACAACTATCGGTACGTTTTTCTAGTGGGATTAGACATAACATTTCTTTGATCCAATTTACGAATGATGGGGATTTGTCCGACTTCCAACTCCGGACAATAAGTCTCCGGGCCTAAAGCGTGGCAAATGCTATAAAGTTGGCTTAGGGGTTGGTGATATTTAGGCCCTCGTTTGGAACTCAGAAAATAGCAACGATTGGGTTGGGTTCAATTGTTTTATGGCAAATACTTGAAAAGGCTTCAAAAATGTGCACAAGGATGGACAGTCCCAAAACATGTACCCTGTAGCTGGGTTGAGGTGGCACCCAACACAAGTAGGATCCATAGTGGGATAATATCTAGACAGTTTCTCTCTTGTGAGATGTAAACGATGTAGGACCTTAAATTGAATCAGGCAGGAGTGAAGTGGTGTGGATGCGCTGTACAGCATGTTTCCACGTCTCTGCCATAAATTCAAAACCAAGGTCCAGGGAGAACAGGATATTAGCTTGGATAATCTTATAGACTTTAGAACATGTCCTTTTGTGACTGGATCCCAGTCTAATATGGTATCTAATGTGTACCGTCATAACTGTGAATAATGGTGCTCTCTGGCAAAGCTGCGGGCCTGGAGGTATCTAAAGCAGTGTGCCTTCGGTATGTTATGGTCTCATTGGAGAATTTCAAGAGACACCAAAGTACCATCTATGAAGAGATCACCAAAAAAGATCAAGCTGTTGTTGTGCCACAAATGAAAAGCTGCATCAGTCTGGGAGAGAGGAAAAAGATGGTTGTGTGCTAAGGACATGTGGCCACAGCTACTATTGGAATCAAAATGTTTTCTGAACTGGCGCCAAACTCGAAGAGAATGTTTTATCACAGGATTTTTGATACATTTAAGAGTTGTTCCAGGTAGTGGAGAACTCAATAAGGAAATTGGAGAGGCTACTGGATCAGAAAGGGTCTCCATCAGGGCCCAGGTGACAGGTGACAGTAAATCAGTTTAGCTATGTTGGCTGACCACTAAAAGAACAAATCATTTGGCAGACCCATTCCTCCCACTGACTTGGGCAACTCAACTTCTGGGTTCACGATACAATTTTCTCATATTTATGAAGAGATGTTAATTAGCGTATTTATTGTAATGTAAAAAACTATAGCCTATATGATGAATAATGCTCATATATACAATTTACAATAAACAAGAAAAAATATGTTCTATTCAGGTATTTGGGATTTTTAGTCTGTTATCTTCAAACAAAATAAATGCCCCTCCCTACTTTTACCACTCTTGGGCCTTCAGGTGGAGCGACACGTTTCTTTATAAATACCAACAGACCTGTGGGCTGCAGTCAGTTCTAACGGCCTTCAAATGCATGTTTAATCAGCGTGAGGAGCCTGTTGACGATAACTTTTGGAAACGAAGGCTCAAGTCTCCGACTTCCTGTCGACACACAACCTAACGCCGTCAGTACTGCGGGCACGTCCGCTCCGTGGACGGTCCGTTTATGTGACCACAGTGTTAACCAACACCAGGTGTCGCTGATAACGGGAATACACTCACTGAAAAGCTGCCTCGCGCAACTGATAAGCCCTGAAAGCGTGTCCTAGCCGACACTGTGTGACAG
Organism: Semicossyphus pulcher; assembly: GCF_022749685.1. NCBI lineage: Eukaryota > Metazoa > Chordata > Actinopteri > Labriformes > Labridae > Semicossyphus > Semicossyphus pulcher. Next base: position 369,951 of record NW_027211729.1, read on the forward strand.
CAGCAGCAGCATCGCGTGCCAAAAGTTTACATGCAGGAGACAAAACAGGTTGCAGCCCCTGGACTGGGACACAGCTACAGACTCTGATGCACCGATGAAGGGCTGCACATTATTATATTATAGGGCTGCATTATTAACTACTCTATTCAGCTGCAGACACAAAAGACATGGTGACGTCGAACAAGAGAAGCCAAATGCAGATAGCGCCCTCTGCTTTTTAAAGATAGTATTGCGATTCATGTCTTCATCTTATCGATTTGACTCGTCACTTATATGTATCAATTTTTAACTGCATTGCGAGGTATCATTACATCCCTAGTGGGTTGGAACCGTGCCAAATATATGTAGAGATGTGACTGTCAAGGTCTTTGAAAAAACATTTATGCAGGAAGAAAGGGATCAATTGAAACAGATACAAAAAACAAGGCAGCACAGTCATTTTAACTGCATTGCCAAGGAAAATTGGTAGAGATGTGTGGTACGTTTAGTACGGTCTAAGTTTTTAAATAGAGCCCGACCGATATTGGATTTTTGGGGCCGATGCCGATTATATATATATATATTATCATATATATATATAGATATATCTATATATCTATATAGATATATCTATATAGTTATATATTATTTTTTACTCTTTTAGGGAGTAAAAAAAATCATTATATTTACATATATATTCAAAATGTACCTGAAATTAAAATATTAAAATTCCAAATCGGAAAACTTACATTTGCATGACACACAAAATTCAAATAAAATAGTGTTTCTGTAGCAACTCAAATAGCACCAAAATTAAATATCAAATTAAATAGAAGTGAGTTTAACACACAAAAGGAGGAACAAAAATGATGTTCTTGTTTCTCCCACCTGCACACAGTGCTGCTGAAGATACAAGTCACTAAACACAGACCAGCTCATCTGACAGACTGATGCTGTTAATAATAGTAATAAAGGCTTAATGAGCAGGATTTTCCATATTAAATATTCCCTGTTAATCAACAGGGAATATGGTGTCTGTATCTGCAGAGGATCTGCCCTCCGTCTGTGTTTCTATTCTTATTATTCTGCTCTGTTTGGGGCATTTGGGACAATCTATGGACTGTCTATGGCGGGGCAGAGGTCTGGAGCTCAGCCAACAGTCCGCAGGTCGGGACTCAATCAACACGTAGCATCACGGTGACGTGGCTGTCTCTGTGCTCTGCTCTCTGTCTGTCTGTAGCACCGTAACATCGTAACTTTAACATCTTTATGAGACGTGAAAGGGACTTCACAAAACGTCTTGTTTAGAGCGTAACCGCTGTGAAACTAGCAGACAACATGAGTTTGTTGTTCACAATGTTTCGCTCTGTATGGGAAAGATAATGCTTCCTAATGCTTCCCTTCGCTGTGTGTGCTGCTCTGCTCAGCTGTGACGCACACTCTGGCAGCGACAGGGACGTCCTCATTTCCCTTCATGCCTGCCGCCTCGTGCTGACTGAGTAGTTTAAATTGTTAAGTTTGTTATTTATGTTCCAAAATGCAAAAAAAATATTTTGTTAGTGTTTTTAATTTGTCTGTTTACAACATATGTTCTGCATATGTTAGTAATTAACATTTTTGTGCTGGTTTATAGTTTAACCATGAGTGAGGTGGCTGTTTTGTTTCTTGACTTCAGCTGTATTTTATTGAAGAGACTGAGGGGTGGTCTAAAGGGAAGCCAAACCCTCTCTGTCCCCCCTGCTGACTGGCTGCAGCATAGCTCATAAAGCCCGCCTCCTCCATGTTAACAGATGGGACATGAGTCAAACTAGAAAATCAAAATACACGTCAAATACATTTTTCTCAAACATGGTTTCTGTCATTATAGTTAGTTCTTATCACGCTGATTTACGTTTATTTATTTTAAGTGTTCATTTTTCTGTAAAGTTTACTTTTAATTAGTTATTTGATGCTGTCAGGATGATTGACAGCTCTCTTGACGAATACGGCTCCTGCAGCCGATCAGTTCAGGATTAGCAGAGCGGAGGATGAACGGCTAGAGGAGACGTAACATAAACAATCACTACAGCTAGTGAAGTTTCCATACCTGTGAACTTTAACCTCAGACCAACACAAGAAGATGTTCTGCTGTTAAACACGCCGGTGTGCGGGATCCTTGCTGTTTTATCAGTAAGTTAAGTGTGTGTTTGGGGTAGCGGGTTAGGGTTAGTGGCTGCGGCGGCACCACCTGCCAATCTCTACTGCGCAGACTCTGGCTCCAAATGACGTCACCATCGCGAGATGGCAGCGCCTATCACAGGGGCTATTTTGGCATCACTTTCGTACAATAAGAACAGATGGAGACGTGTCATCTATGTATACAGTCATTGTTTAGAGCGGGTAAAGAGCAAAATGAAGAGCAGTCAACACAAAGCTGCAGACTAAAGCAGGATCTAGATAAAGATGTTTAGATTTACTTTGTCCACTGGAGGGCGCCACACTTTTCCTTTTCTCAAACATGTTTTCCTTACCAAACACAAAACATGAACATGACTTAAGTTGAACTTCATTAACTTTCACCAGTTAATATATCTGTTATATTAAACAGTCGGCCTCTGCAGCAGGCTGCTGTTTGTGATTGTTGGTCAGTTGTTTCTCTGACTGTTGTTTAAAGTGATTTATTTAAATATTTAAATCTCACTGAACACATTCTGATTTATTCTGTCTGTTAAATCTCCTCCTCAGTGGTCGGTCTTACAATGCCTCCACTCATGACACCAGCGCTCAGGTGTATTTTGGAACTTTTCCCAATCACATTGACCTGGAGATATGGGTGAAGGCTCACAACAGTCTGGGGTGGGCGGAGTCAGAACACCTGAGAGTGGAAGCCAACTGTTTCGGTGAGTTCGGTTACCCTTAAAATAATCTGTTTCTACTGTTCTGATTCCGGTCTGATCCACCTTCGAGCTGTACCTGTATTCATGATGATGATGTCATGTTGGTGATCACAGTGAAGACCAACCCCCCCTCAGACGTCAAAGTGGTCTCAGAGAGGACGTTTCCCACCTCGCTCCTCCTCAGCTGGACTCCTCCCATCGATAAAACGTATATCAGGTTAACGTACAGGATCAGGTTTTGTGCTGAGGGCTCACACACCTGGAGCTACGTGAGTACATTTATTATCTACCATTGTCTTCATTTTGTTATTTTAATTATCTGTCCCACTTTCATCAACACTAACAATCACTGTGATTATTGATTATCCTACTGACTAATTTATGATTAATCTTTTCTTCTTTGAAAGGTCCAAAGTGACGTCTTCAGACTGTTTAAAAAACCGACAAACAACCAAACACTCTGACAAACAACCAAACACTGACAAACAACCAAACACTCTGACAAACAACCAAACACTCTGAAAAACAACCAAACACTCTGACAAACAACCAAACACTCTGACAAACAACCAAACACTGACAAACAACCAAACACACCGACAAACAACCAAACACTCTGACAAACAACCAAACACTGACAAACAACCAAACACTCTGACAAACAACCAAACACTCTGACAAACAACCAAACACTCTGACAAACAACCAAACACACCGACAAACAACCAAACACACTGACAAACAACCAAACACTCTGACAAACAACCAAACACACCGATAAACAACCAAACACTCTGACAAACAACCAAACACACCGATAAACAACCAAACACACTGACAAACAACCAAACACACCGACAAACAACCAAACACACCGATAAACAACCAAGCACTCTGACAAACAACCAAACACTGACAAACAACCAAACACACCGACAAACAACCAAACACTCTGACAAACAACCAAACACACTGACCAACAACCAAACACACTGACCAACAACCAAACACACTGACAAACAACCAAACACACTGACACACTGACCAACAACCAAACACACTGACAAACAAACACACTGACAAACAAACACACTGACAAACAACCAAACACACTGACAAACAAACACACTGACAAACAAACACACTGACAAACAACCAAACACACTGACAAACAAACACACTGACAAACAACCAAACACACTGACGCACGCTTCATTTACTGTCCGATTTAATGATTGTTTTTATTGTGTTTAATGTTTTAACCAGTTTTTAATGTTTTGTCGTAGGTCGTATATAACATATTTAATATGTTTAGAGTGTAATGTGTAACATATTAAATATGGCTGTTTGTGTGTCAGGTGCCTGAGGTGGACACGTCTCAGGAAATCCAGTCCTTCAGACTTCAGTATCTGCAGCCAGACACGCTGTACGTCTCTCAGGTGAGCTGTAAAAACGCGAGACAGGGACATGGATACTGGAGTGACTGGAGCAACAACGCCACCCAGTGGACACCAGAGGACAGTGAGTGTATACCTGATTTCCCAGAACACACCTGAACTCATCATTTATTACTCTGGTAGACACAAAATATAATGTTTAACATATATGTGTATATAGACACAATGTTAGTTTGTGTGTGTCTGTGTGTGTCTCAGAACCGAGAGGTAAACCTGATTTATGGAGAATCATCTCTGAAGACGGCAACATGAAGGGACGACGAGTTCAGATCCTCTGTAAGGTAAGTTCCTGCATCAGCTCACCTGTCGGCTTTATACCTGCAGCATACCAATTTCTGTGCGACGTAGCGAAGCACCTCTGCTAAACCTCGAGCTTCAGGAACAGGACCGTGTGATCACAGACGTGTGGTGCAGTGAGATCTTAACAAGCCAAGCTGCGCCTGTGGGAGACTCAGAATCAGCAAGGAAACTTGGGTCATTTTCATGTGGCCAGATAATGACAAACCAGGTCTCCACCACTGTGTTCTCAACTGCACGTTTTGCTGATAAACTGAGCGGACCTGGCAGAGTTCACACGGTGATATTCAGACTTTGGAGCTCAGATATTTCAATTTGAACTGCTGCGTAATCCCTTTGTAGTTGACGTGGAAAGAGCACCTGTAAACATCCAAATGGAGCCGATAGAACTCCGAAACGATACCCCAAGCTCCGCCTACAAGCTGCTCGAATGCTCTGCATGTGTGGAAGCACATACCTGTGTAAGCAACTGATGAACACCTTCACTCCATCCTGAGAGTGTCCATAGCTCAGAACCTGACCCCAAACGTGAATGAACCTGCAGCCAAGAAAAGATGCCAAGCACCAGGCTCCGGCAAATAAGAGCAGAGTGCACTTTTTCACTTTTCCTCTAGTCACAGGTAGACTGCTTATGGTTGAAATATTCGCACATTTTCACCAGATTGATCACATTTGAAATATTCTTATTTTCTTGATGGAGTTGTGAATAAAAAAACGGAATATTTAAGATAAAAAAATATAAAAATAAATAAATAAAAATGTAGTTTTCTGGCAGTTTTTGATGCTTGTGATAAAACGTTTTTGGAAATGATGAAAAACTGCTGATAGAGAGGGAGACATGAACAAATGAATGATGCTGATGTGTCTTTTATTTTAAGTTTCGTCTCTCTTTTTTCTGATGCCCTTGGTTTGTTCTGAATTCTATAAGATGTCTTTGGAGCAGTAAAGTTCATATTTCTGTATTTGTCATAATACCTCTGATTAACATGTCTTTTATTTATGTCTGCTGTGTTGACCCCGTACGGCCCTCATCTACGACCCAGTTTTTAAATTCGGCCCCCTCTCTGATTGAGTTTCAGACCCCTGCTTTATATAGTATATGGTCCAAACCAGGTTGTTGTTTTCGCCCTGAGTTTAGGCTGACAGGTAACATGTGAGTCTGTCCTGACAGGAGCCTGTGTTCTCTAACGGGAGGATCACCAGGTACGACGTAAAGATTCAGGATCAGAGTGATCACAGGGGGAAGAACGGCAGCCTGCAGGTGGAGAGACTGTCTGTCAACACGTCAGAAACACACAGTAGACAGAGAGACAGACAGGTCCCCTCACAGAGAGACATCACCGTCCTCACACAGTTCCACCTGCCTGAGGAAAAGTCCATCAGAGTGTTTGTCTCTGCAGTGAACTCTGTGGGTCAGTCTGCAGAAGCGTCTTTAGGCATTCCAGAGAGACGACGAGGTGAGTCCTCTTAATTATAAACGTTGATCATGTGATTAATAATATTTAATAATAATAACGTGATAATAATGTGTGTGTGTGTGTGTGTGTGTGTGTGACAGAGCGCCCCCCGGTGGAGGGGCTGAGGGTGTGGCCCCAGGAGGGCCGGCTGTGGGTGGAGTGGAGGCCCCCCAACAGCTCAGACGTGTCAGAGTTCGTGGTGCAGTGGGAGAGGGGGGGTCAGACTGACTGGCAGAGAGAGAACCGGAGCACCTCACGCACACACATCAGAGGTGAGCGTGTGTGTGTTCACTGTTGAAGTAAAGGTTAATGGTCAGAGGTCAGAGGTCAGTTTGTTGTAACAGTTCAGCATGTTTATACCTGACTGTGACCTCTGACACCTCCCAAACCTCCACTCTGTTCAACATAGAAACAGCGGTTCTGTCACCTCACTGGTTTACTGCACACATATAATTACCTGTCTGTGTTACCTGTAGGTTACCTGGAGCGGTTCGTGTGCTACACAGTGTCTGTGTGTGTGGTTTACTCTGGGTCAAGCGGCCGGTCAGAGAGCGTTCAAGCTTTCCTGGAAGAAGGAGGTGAGACACACCCCTGATGATCAGAGATCACCGAGTGAACTTATTATTGTTACTCATTACTTTATAGAGGCTGAAGGGCGGAGCTTATTACATCATACATTTAATTAACACTGTAACTGTGCAGCGCGTCGGTAGGTTGCGTCTGCAGCTATAAGAAGATATATGAGGATGAGGTTAATACTAATATAAACCATGTATAACGTGTGTGTACACCGATCAGCCAAAACATTATGACCACTGACAGGTAAAGTGAACAACATTGAGTATCCAGCTACAATGGCCCCTGTCATTGGCATATGTTAAGCAAGTGAACATTCTGTCCTCTAAAGCGGGATACACACTACAAGATAATCTGGCCGATTTTGGGCCCGATTCCCCCCTGGCAAGATGTTCCTGTGGTGTGAGGTATGTTAAGAGCGATTTTACTTCCCCCGATCTGCTCGGAAGGCTGTCGTGAGCGACTTTGACAAGGGCCAAATTGTGATGGCTAGACAGCTGGGTCAGAGCATCTCCCAAACTGCAACTCTTGTGGGGTGTTCCCGGTCTGCAGTGGTCAGTACCTACCAAGAGTGGTCCAAGGAAGGAAAACCAGTGAACCATCGACAGGGTCATGGGCGACCAAGGCTCAGTGATGCAGGTAGGTAGCGAAGGCTGCCCCGTGTGGTCCAATCCAACAGAAGAGCTACTGAAGCTCAAACTGCTGAAAAAGTTCAAGCTGGTTCTGATAGAAAGGTGTCAGAACACACAGAGCATCACAGTTTGTTGTGTATGAGGCTGTGTAGCTGCAGACCGGTCAGGGTGCCCATGCTGACCTCTGTCCACCACTGAAAGCTCCTACAATGGACACATGAGCATCAGAACTGGACCACGGTGCGATGGAAGAAGGCGGCCTGGTCTGATGAATCACGTTTTCTTTGGTCAGGTGCGTGTGCGTCTCTTACCTGGAGAAGACATGGCACCAGGATGCACTATGGCAAGATGGCGAGCTGGTGGAGGCAGTGTGATGCTTTGGGCAATGTTCTGCTGGGAAACCTTGGGTCCTGCCGTTCATGTGGATGTTACTCTGAAACGCAGTGGCCTCTCTCAGCAGGATGATGCGCCCTGCCACACTGCAGACATGGTTCAGGAATGGTTTGAGGGACGATGAGTTCAAGGTGTTGACTCGGCCTCCAAATTCCCCAGATCTCAATCCATGGAGGATTTGTGGGATGTGCTGGACAATCAAGTCCGATCCATGGAGGTCCCACCTCGACTTACAGGACCTAAAGGATCTGCTGCTCACGTCTTGGTGCCAGATACCTCAGCACACCTTCAGAGGTCTAGTGGAGTCCTCGACGGGTCAGGGCTGTTTGGAGGCCAAAAGGGAGCTACACAATATTAGGCAGGTGGTCATAATGTTATGGCTGATCAGTGTACGTTGTAGGGCCGTAGGATATTGGAAGAATATGACATTGTGATAACTTTTTGTTCTGCGATTTAAAAAAAATACAGGAAAGTAAACCAGATAACTCGGTGTGTTTTCAGATAAGATAATCGGTTATTGATCCCCAGGAGGGAAATTGGGGTGTTGCAGCAGTAGAAAGACAAAATAGCAAGTCAATAAATACAGTATAAAAATAACACTAGATTAAATAAATAAAAATGAAAATACGATGTACATACAACTGTTATACAAGTAGGAGTGACATGGTATGCAGGATGAGATAACACAGTATGGTCTGAGCTCTTAGGTTTGCGATGTGGTACAATATAAGGTGCAGTATAAAAGTGTGGACGTAATATAACGGTAAAAATTGCAATTATATAGTATAATATAGTATAGTGTAATATAATATAGTATACAGTATGTATGGTAATAATATCTTAATAATGTACATTATGAACATATACATATAGAATACTACAATATAATACACTATTTAATATACTATATAACTAGTCATTATAATAATGGTATAAATTAGTGCATTAAAATATGGAGTTAAGTAGTGAGTACAGCACGGTATATGAAGACATGACCACCTGGTGGATGTTACAGTATATGGCAGGTATATAACCCTCCTGTTATCCTTGGGGTCAATTTGACCCCATTCAATGTTCATTCAAAAAATAACAGTTAACTTTTTTTTTGCTTCATATTTCATGATTTTCCTAATTTGATGGGGACAACTGATTATGCATGAAATTACGATGATGATTTTTTTCTAATGTGCTGAACACATAAAGCACGCATTGGTGTTCCTCTGGGGTCAATTTGACCCCAAGCTGTTTTAGCTGTGTAAAACTTGTGTGTCTGTGTGTCTGTGTGTCTGACCTAACACCCCCGCACCTGCAAGTGCAGAGTTGATACTTTTGAGTTGATACATAACAGGGGGGTGGGGAAAACAACTCTTCCCACCAGAACTTTGATAGTCTTTCCAACTACACATGCCTACCCTCTGAAATTATCATCTCAAGTACAACATTTTCAGTTGATGGTTATATGAAGAGCTCGAATAATGACTTTATGTCTTCAACATGGCTGACTGTGTGTCTGGTGGGACACACTCTTAGCAGTCTACCTTGTTGTTGAAGTGAGTAGAGCGACCATAATTTTTCATTTTTGGTGCTGACGTGACATGGGGGAGGGGGAGACAATGGTCTCATGAGAACTTTCCTGCACCATGGGCATGAAGGTGTGTGTGTGTCTGTGTGAGTATGTGTGACCTACTGTACTCAACCTGCCAAAGTGGAACTGATATTTCCCGTGCTGTGGAGGGTGGGGTAAAAATGGAAAGATAATATGGTCCCTTTCCCCACTTCAACAGCAGGGTAGACGCTACTGATATTATCAAAATGCTTCCAGGCCCCACCAGATATGCAATCAGCCATGTTGATGACATCAAGTCATCTTTACAGCTCTTCATAACACCATCCATTGGAAATATTGTACTTGGGATGACAAATTTGCCGATCCCAAGCCGGGATAACAAAAGAGGAGGGGTGAGTGAGACTTATAGTGACTAACCACAAATATGTTACAAAAACAGGAGATAAAAATAATTAAATAAATATGTTTATGAGAGGAAAGGGGGGGAGGGGTCACCAACGTCAATCAATATGGTTCATTAAGTGAGAGCCATGAATGTGCACCCCAAATTAGGAAAGATTTGGATGAAAGATTTTAAAGACACACTAACTCTAAAACTGAAAGTTTGACCTGATGGTGGCGCTACAGGAAAGGTCATATCATCACCAAAACCAGTAGGGTTCATACTCTTGTGTTCATTAATGTTGTCAGTCAATTTGAGAATATTTATATGAAAACTTTTTAAGATACATTAATTCTGATTTAAAAGTTCGGCCTGATGGTGGCGCTAGAGAACAGGTCAAATCACCGATATGTTTCATTATCAAGGGGTTATTTATGTATTCAACAAATAAACAAAGTGCCTGACACAAAAACTTGGTCAACAATTTTATGTCAATCATTTTCTGGAGGCAAATATCCCTGGGGTCAGATTGACCCCAAGGGTAAAATGTGTTAGTTTATTTGAGGAAAATAGGAGGGATAAGTAAATCAGAGCAGCAGAGTCAGTGAGGTGAGAGTGATGAGAGTACTAGAGTTCAGCAGGATGACAGTGCGTAGCTTCCACTGCTGTTGAACAGTCTGATGGCCGTGGGCACAAAGGAGCGCCTGATAATTATGAAGTGCTCAGCTCTGCGCCTGGGCGGGATGAGGCGCTGGCTAAATGAGCTGCCCATCTGCCTCAGGTCAGGTGGAGAGGGTGAGAGCGGCTGTCCAAGATGGCTTTAATTTTGTCCCTCATCCTCCTCTCAGCTGCTGACTCCAGAGTGTCCAGTTCAAGCCCGACCACAGAGCGGGCCTTCCTCACCAGCTTATTTTCTTGTTCATATAAACAATTAACAATCATACTTTACAATTTTCTATTCAAACAAAACAAACTCCTCTCCTACTTTCAAGTTTTTGAAATGAAAGCTCACCGTCTCCTCCTTCCTGTCGGTACACACATCACATCACACTGTGTGTGTGCTGCTGGCCGCTCCGTTACCACCGCCGCTGATAACGGCAACACACACAGTGACAGGCTGCCACGCATAAATAAAAGCCTGCCTGGATCATCCCGCTGACATGATCCGTGACAGCAGCAGCGTCGCGTGCATGTTTATAGTTTACAGGCAGGTGACACACAGGTGACACACAGACTCTGCAGCTCTTCATCAGTTCACTCTGTGCTCTGATGAAGAGCTGCACTCATGTCAGACGGACTTGTCCTGTGGATGAGTGACAGAAACCTGAAACTGCACTGAGCAACGAAACAGCTGAACATGTTCCACTCAGGGGCCCGAATAATGATGTCATCTGTGTGTCGTGTGTATATTGTGTGTGTATTGTTTGTATAATGTGTGTGTATATTGTGTGTATATTGTGTGTGTATTGTGTGTGTATATTGTGTGTGTATATTGTGTGTATAATGTGTGTGTGTATTGTTTGTATATTGTGTGTGTATTGTGTGTATATTGTGTGTATATTGTGTATATTGTGTGTGTAATGTGTGTGTATTGTGTGTATTGTCTGTATATTGTGTGTGTAATGTGTGTGTATTGTGTGTGTAATGTGTGTATATCGTGTGTATATTGTGTGTGTAATGTGTGTATATTGTGTGTGTAATGTGTGTGTATGTTGTGCAGCTCCCTCTGAGGCTCCATCTGTGGATTTGGTCGGAGTTCCAGGTCGTGACAGCGTTCAGCTCACCTGGTCTCAGATACCTGCAGAGAGACGACGAGGATTTATCAACTACACTGTCTGCTACAGAACGGGGAGTCACGTCAGAGGTACACCTGTCTGTCTCTCACATGTTTATCTCACCTGTATAATAATAATTAACCTGACATTGTACTTCCTGTTTATTGTGTCACAGAGGTAACAGTCCCAGGTAACTCCTCCTCCCACAAACTGACCTCTCTGTCACCTGACACCACCTACGACACCTGGATCAGAGCCTCAACCGGCGCGGGCTCCGCCTCTGGCTCAGTCCACTCATTCACCACACAGAAGTACGGTGAGTGAGACACACCTCTGACACTGTGCAGGTTGTTACACACCTGAACACGGAGGTGATGAAGATTAAACAGTTAATGTTTGATGTTAAAGATGTTTCAATATAAAATATAACAGATAAAGGGAGTGACAGGTGTAACAGATGGAGGGAGTGACAGGTGTAACAGATAAAGGGAGTGACAGGTGTAACAGATGGAGGGAGTTACAGGTGTAACAGATAAAGGGAGTAACAGACGTAACAGATAAAGGGAGTTACAGGTGTAACAGATAAAGGGAGTGACAGGTGTAACACATACAAAGGGAGTGACAGGTGTAACACATACAAAGGGAGTGACAGGTGTAACAGATAAAGGGAGTGACAGGTGTAACAGATGGAGGGAGTGACAGGTGTAACAGATAAACGGAGTGACAGGTGTAACAGATGGAGGGAGTGACAGGTGTAACAGATAAAGGGAGTGACAGGTGTAACAGAGGGAGGGAGTGACAGGTGTAACAGATGGAGGGAGTGACAGGTGTAACAGATAAAGGGAGTGACAGGTGTAACAGATAAAGGGAGTGACAGGTGTAACAGAAGGAGGGAGTGACAGGTGTAACAGATAAAGGGAGTGACAGGGGTAACAGATGGAGAGAGTTACAGGTGTAACAGATGGAGGGAGTGACAGGCGTAACACATACAAAGGGAGTGACAGGTGTAACAGATAAAGGGAGTGACAGGTGTAACAGATGGAGGGAGTGACAGGTGTAACAGATAAAGGGAGTGACAGGTGTAACAGATAAAGGGAGTAACAGGTGTAACAGATAAAGGGAGTGACAGGTGTAACAGATAAAGGGAGTGACAGGTGTAACAGATGGAGAGAGTTACAGGTGTAACAGATGGAGGGAGTGACAGGTGTAACAGATAAAGGGAGTGACAGGTGTAACAGATAAAGGGAGTGACAGGTGTAACAGATGGAGGGAGTGACAGGTGTAACAGATAAAGGGAGTGACAGGTGTAACAGATAAAGGGAGTAACAGGTGTAACAGATAAAGGGAGTGACAGGTGTAACAGATAGAGGGAGTGACAGGTGTAACACATACAAAGGGAGTGACAGGTGTAACACATACAAAGGGAGTGACAGGTGTAACACATACAAAGGGAGTGACGTGTGGAGATTTGAGGTTTAATTTTTACATATTAAACACGTCAGTAATGATCTGATCCCAACACACACACACACACACACACACACACACACACACACACACACACACACACACTGTGAAACATCCTGTTTATCTGCACACATGCTAATAAATAATACCTCTTTAAATAGTCCCCTCACCTGAACAGGTAAAGGATCTAAACCTTAGTAGTTTAGTAAAAGTTTGTGACGTTTGTCACACATGTGGAGTCCACTACGAAGCAGGCTTTCCGGTTATCCAGGTAACTTCAGGGTTAACTCAGAGTTTTCAGTACTACAAGCTGGTTTAATTCTTACCTGGGTAGATCACCATGGTAACTTATGCTGAACACCACCAAAATATATCTGAGCAATGTATTAATCTGATGTAATACACGAGAGTTATAATAAATACTGTATATTGTGCTCTGATGATGGAGCAGTGGTATTGTGATTTTTTTTTGTTGCTGTTTGTCCGTCCTGCATCCAGCAGCTGCAGCTGAGCCTATTTAGTCTGGATTATGTGCATCTTCTTCATCTCTTTCTAAAAGCATAGTTTGCTCTGAGTTTGTAGAATAAGCCGATCAGCTGACGGCAGGCTGGCCTGCGTTGAGATTGGTCATTTGCTTTAAAAAACTGACCGTTCAGCGCGATATCCTTTGTCAGGTTGAGTGAAGCCAGAGCAGGAAAGAGACCCTGAGTATGTTGAACTCACTTCGTAGTGTCGGCCCCTGATGATGTTTGTCTCTTTGTTTCTCTGGAGACGATGACAAATACCTGTAACGTGTTCTTCCTGTAATAAACTTTCACCTCTGAGTCATCGCCTGATGTGTAAATAAATCAGTAATGGGTTACTAAATCAATAATGTGTAAATAAATCAATTAATAGTGTAAATTAATTAATGAATAATGTTTAAATAAACTAATGTGTAAATAAAAAAGTGTTATTTTATTTTCTCTTAGCTCCCGGAGAGATCGAGGGCATCGTGGTCGCAGTCAGTCTGGGCTTCCTGTTTGTCTTCCTGATGACCGTGCTGCTCTGCTTCTACAAAAAGGACGTGTGAGTGACCATCACATAAACACACACACACACACACACACACACACACACACATACACACAAACACACACACACACACACAGGATGATCACACACACATATGTGTGTGAACATGACAGAATGTAAACCGAGTGTGTTGTCAGATTCTGGTGTTTGAGTCCCCACCATAGTCTGTATAAAAAGATGGCCTGACAGCTCCCTAACAGTGAAGCCAAACCCTCTCTATCGCCCCCTGCTGCCTGGCTGCAGTATAGCTCATAAAGCCCGCCTCCTCCATGTTAACAGATGGGACATGAGTCAAACTATAAAATTAAAATACACATCAAATACATTTTCCTCAAACATGGTTTCTGTCATTATAGTTAGTTCTTATCCTGCTGATTTATGTCCAAGTGTTCATTTTTCTGACAAGTTTATTTTTTATTAGTTATTTGATGCTGTCAGGATGATGATTGACAGCTCTGTTGACAAATACGGCTCCTGCAGCCAATCAGTTCAGGATTAGCAGAGTAGAGGACAAATGGCGAGTGGAAACGTGACTAAAACAATCACTACAGTCATTGAAGTTTCCATATCTGTGAACTTTAACCTCAGACCAACACAAGAAGCTGTTCTGCTGTTAAACACGCCGGCGTGCGGGATCCTTGCTGTTCTTTCTGACGTCACAGGGCTATTTTGGCATCACTTTCGTGCAATGGGAGCAGATGGAGACACGTTGTCCATCTATATATACAGTCATTGGTCCCTACCAGTCGGTCTTTCATTAAACATGTGATAGTATCTCAGGTGTGTTCTCACCTGGTTTCTAACACACTTTGTTTCTTTGTTTCAGGATCAAGGAGAACTTCTGGCCTCGGATCCCCGACCCCGGAGAGAGCACCATTGGAAACTGGTCTCCTGATTATCCTCTGAAGGTCAGGACACACTGGGTCAACTTCTGTACCACTGTAACCAGTATAACCAGTATGACCAGTGTAACCACTGTAACCAGTATAACCAGTGTGACCAGTGTAACCAGTATAACCAGTATGACCAGTGTAACCACTGTAACCAGTATAACCAGTATAACCAGTATAACCAGTATGACCAGTATGACCAGTGTAACCACTGTAACCACTGTAACCAGTATAACCAGTATGGCCAGTGTAACCACTGTAACCACTATAACCACTATAACCAATATGACCAGTGTAACCACTGTAACCAGTATAACCAGTATGACCAGTATGACCAGTGTAACCACTGTAACCACTATAACCACTATAACCAGTATAACCAGTATGACCAGTGTAACCACTGTAACCAGTATAACCAGTATGACCAGTATGACCAGTATGACCAGTATGACCAGTGTAATCAGTGTAACCACTGTAACCAGTATAACCAGTATGACCACTGTAACCAGTGTAACCAGTATAACCAGACTCCAGATCAGTTGCAGCAAACTGGTTACAGGTCTAAACAGTCTCACAGAGACCAGGTCATGTTTCAATATCAGACTCCGCCCCTTGTGTGGGCGGAGCCTGTGAGGGAGAGCTGTGTGTCTCCTCTTTAGTCAGTCTAATAATAATAATGATAATAATGAGACTAAATTACCCAGTCTGCCACTAACTAGACTCCGCCCCCTGTGTAGGCGGAGCCTGCGAGGGAGAGCTGTGTGTCGGGGATCAGCGTGCTGGACGTGGATGTGTGTGACGGCAGGAGTGTGTTCGATGAGGAGAAGAGCGGCCTCCCTCTGAAGAAGGACAAGTATCTGTCAGAGGAGCACAGCAGCGGCATCGGAGGCTCCTCCTGCATGTCGTCGCCTCGTCAGAGCGTCTCCGACAGTGACGAGGGTGGAGACATGGCCGACACCACCGCCAGCACCGTGCAGTACTCCTCCGTGGTCGCCTCCTCCGGGTACAAGGGTCAGACCCCCACCCAGCCCCCCCAGACCCTGTTCTCCCGCTCCGAGTCCACCCAGCCCCTGCTCGACTCAGAGGAAAACCCCGACACCTCGCTCCAGGAGGGCAGCAGACAGTTGCAGCGTGGCGGCCGGCCTGCAGGGGGTGATCATGGCCTCCACCTGCAGGAGGCGGGGCAGAGGGAGGAGCTTCAGCCTCTGGACTTCTGCCCCCTGCAGGAGGACTCGGAGAACAGCATGCCTGCTGACAACCAATCAGCTGCTCCGACCTCCAGCTACATGCCTCAGCTGGGGGGGTACCGGCCACAGTGAGTGGAGGCTTCATGTCATATGATCATTTCAAGACTTTAAAGACTGAACCTGCACCTGCAGCTGTCCCAGGACCTGTTTGTCTCACCTGTGTTTCTCCTGCGCCTGTCGCCACCTGTCCACGTGCTGTGGGAGAACTCCTCTTTTTTCTTGTAGCTCTGAACGCTGACAGATTAAAGCTGCATCTTTATACTGAAACGCACTGAACACAGACTGTGTGTGTGTGTGTGTGTGTGTGTGTGTGTGTGTATACCTGTTGATGGCTTCTGCAGCAGGATGTAGTGTGTGAAAGAGAGCTGTAGCGCCCTCTGCTGGATGTTGCAGATCATCACTTACTGTTCAGTTTGTTTCAGCTCATTAAAACTCTGCACATAAATATAATCACACGTTCACACTGACAAATGAAAACATGAACATTGTTCTGTATCTGTAAATGTTTACTGAGAGAATAAACAGATTGTGTCACAGGTTCAGAGTTTGTGTCAGGTCGTCTTCATCAGAGTTTAAACATGAAGGTGATGAAGATGAGGAACAACATGGACTCTAACATCAGACTGATGATCGAATTGTGTGATCGATTAGACGTGATGTCAGGTGGCTTCAAATCAGACGTGTCCTCTGAGCATTAAAGTTTGTTCTGTTAGAGGAGCTGGTTCAGCTCAGTGGCAGAGCGGCTGCTCCATTTAAGGAGGCCACAGTCCTCCACACAGTGGCCGCAGGTTTGACTCCCGCCCTCGGCCCTCTGCTGCATGGTGCCTTGCTCTCTCTCCCCGTGTTTTCCGTCTATCTTCAGCTGTCCGATCACATAATAGAGAAAATGGCCTTCTTGAAAAAAGAAATACAAGTGTTGAAACATTAGTGACCAAAAGTGTCGATGTTTCTCTGTTAAAGTGTAAATAAAGTTTTATTCTAACATGAATTGTGTTCGACTTCATGTGTCCGTGTTTCTGTGATTCAGACGAACAGAACTGTGTGTCAGTGTTCATGTTTAACTATCGGGAGAAAAAAGTGTCACAGTAGTGTTAAATCTTCTCTGACAGAAAGCAGGCGAGTCCACTCAGGAGTCCATCATGTTTAATATTCATCATCAAAAAACATCAGAGAAGACAGAGGTGTTAATAACACTTTATATGTCACTATGTAATATATTAAATAATCAGCTGTTGGAGGGCCTCAGTGACTTAAACAAATAATATAAACAAATAAATCATTATTATCCCTAACCCTTATTATCATAAATAATCTCTGTATCAATGATGTTAGTGTCACTGTCAGTTTACCGTTTGACTGCATGTTGTCATAATTAGGATCATTATGGGATGTATTTCCTCCTCTTTTTAAGGCTTATTATGGAATGTACGTATAATCCTGTTTCGGGTTCTGCAGTGCGCCCTCTGGCGGCGCTGCGGTCACTCGTGTGTGTCTCTTTAAAAGAGGTTTTCTCAGGACGGGGAGGGGGGGCTGTTGGGTTCATCGGGTTCATGTGGTCTTGTCCGCCTCCTCCCGCTCAGGTCTGATGTTTCGCGGGTTCTGCGGGCTGTGCGGAGGCTGCAGGTGAGCAGACTCGGTGTGTCCGCGTGCAGAGACCGTCTGAAGGTTTTTTATTTGACCTTTATTGAGGACGCGGATCCTGATCAGCTGATGATCCTCACGAGCTGCCATTTTCAGGTCATCCGAGGCTGCAGGTCTGAGATGGAGGGGGGGTCTGCGGAGTGAACGCGAACATGATGGCTGATGGATGCTGCAGAGGGATGGACAGAACCAGGGGTAAGATTGCATCAGACTCCGGACCCCGGTCCTCCTACCCTCCTCCGCAGTACGTGCAGCCGGGCTCCGCGCAGCAGCAGCCGGGCTCAGACATCCAGGAGCTGGCCTCCAAGCGCGTCGACATCCAGAAGAAGCGCTTCTACCTGGACGTGAAGCAGAGCGTCCGCGGCCGCTTCCTGAAGATCGCGGAGGTGTGGATCGGCCGCGGCCGCCACGACAACATCCGGAAGAGTAAGCTGACGCTGTCCATGTCCACTGCCCCCGCGCTGCGCGGCGTCCTGGGAGACTTCATAGACCACTACGCCCGCATCGGGCTGCGGGGGGGCCCGGGCCCGCAGCTCGACGAGCACGGAACCGACGGTCAGGGCCGCGCGCACGAGCCCCGCAGGAGGACGCAGGAGCAGCGCGCGGGGCTGTCCCCCACCGGGTCTGCGGGATCCGACGACCACGCGCACCGCGTACTCAAGAGCGAATTCATCGAGCGGGACAACAGGAAGTACTTCCTGGACCTGAAGGAGAACCAGAGGGGCCGTTTCCTGCGGATCCGGCAGACCGTCAGCAAGGGCCACGGGACCATGGGGTACTACGGGCCGGGAATCGAACAGACCATCGTCCTGCCGGCGCAGGGGCTCATCGAGTTCCGGGACGCGCTGTCTCAGCTCATCGAGGACTACGGGGATGAGGACGGAGACGAGCGGGACCGAACCGGTTTCCGCAACCACGACGACAGTCCTGAGCTGCCTGAAGCGGCGTCCTTCCGGGTCGACAACAAGAGGTTCTACTTCGACGTGGGCTCGAACCGGTTCGGGGTGTTCCTGAAGATCAGCGAGGTCCGGCAGCCGTACCGGAACACCATCACGGTCCCGCTTAAGGCCTGGTCCCGGTTCGGAGAGAACTTCATCCGGTACGAGGAGGAGATGCGCCGGATCTTCTCGTGCCACAAAGAGAAGCGGACAGACAGTGAGGAGCACGAGGACTGACCCCCCCCACAGGTACTTAACCCCCCCCCCCCCACCACCTGTTGATAAGGGCTGGTCTCCTTCAGATCTGAACCTGCCAAGAACTCATCATTGCTCCTCCACCTGCTCCACCTGTCAGAGCTGCTGCTTTAACAGGGCCGGCCCCCACCTGTGAGCCCCCCAAATTAATTAACCTTCATTAATCACGATCAGAGACTTCAGAGAGCAGATATGAGACGTCCCCCAAAGAAAAGTTTATCACAGATGATTAATTATTAATTATTAATCACTGAAAGGAAAAAATATCAGATTAAAGTCCTTAAAATGTGTTTAACAAAGTTTAGTTTTTATCAAATGTACAAACTTAAATGTGCAAAATGAAAAATATAAAAATGTAGAAAATAATATTTAAACTGAACAAACGTCACTTTAAGAAACATCCTGCAGAGAGCGTACAGGAAGAGAACACGACATCAGTAATCATTAATAATTATTATAATCATTATAATAAGTAACATTATTGTTAACGTTATTAATAAAGCTGCTGTTATGTAGATGTAACAGAAACTCTGTGACTGATTCACTTTAATGACAGCAGCTGGACAGAGTTTCACATGATGCTGCGAGCTGATTGGCTGACCACTCTGACAGATGAGGAGAGAGGAGGGACCTGCTGCTGTGATATCGATAATTTATTGATCATTTATCTGTCACAGAGTTTGTGTCAGTGTGAAACTGTTTATATAAAAGATTGAATGAAAGACTCAGAGATGATGAAGATGATGAAGATGAAAGAACAACAGAAGCACTTGAAGGCAGTTTGTCTTTTTTCAGTTTAGGTTTAAATATGGATTTTATTTTGAAACTCCTGCAGCCCGAACAGGATTGATAGATAACAGATGGAATCAGAGCTGACATAGGAACTGATGTGAGCTTGTTTTCCTTTCACATTAATGCGTGTTCCTACTTTTATAAACACATTAAGACAGATGTGTCTAGTGAGTGCAGACAGGTGATCCTACACAGCTCATAGAAAGAGAGCTGAGTGCAAACAGGCGCCCCCTGGTGGCCGTTATAACACCTGTGTGTCTCTGGTGATTCAAAGCTGCAGCAGCTCAGCCTGTTTTACGTTTAATCTGCATTTATTCCCTTTAATATAAAAACATTTGACGGCTTTAAACGTTCTGCTTGAGACGAACAGACAGAGAACAGATCAGTTTCTTCACAGAGACGTTTCTAATCAAACTCTGAACAGTTTTCAGCTTCAGGGAAAAATGTTCAATAACTAAGTAAATAATAAGTAAGTAAAAACTTGAGTCTCACAGACTCTGAAAGAGTCCTAAAGACCCTGAAAGAGCCTGAAAGAGTCCTAGAAACTCTGAAAGAGTCTGAGATACTCTGAAAGAGCCTGACTATGACTATGGAAGAGCCTCAAAGAGTCCTAAAGACTAAAAAAGCCTGAAAGAATCCTAGATACTCTGAAAGAGTCCTAAAGACTCTAAAAGGGCCTGAAAGAGTCCTAGATACTCAGAAAGAGTCCTAAAGAGTCTGAAAGAGTCCTCATCAGAGAGAACCAGGGTTTTATTGGATCTGATGTTAGTCTCTTCTGATAATTGGAAGCTCTAAGCTCCTTATGTTCAGTCCTCTGCAGGGTTTTTATTTTGACCCTGATTCACTTTAGCGGCCTCTAGTGGTTGCTGTAATTATGACGGGGGCTGTTTGAGGAGGGCAGGGTTTGAGTCCAAGAACTAAAAGTGAACGTTTACTGTACATAATGAAACCTTTAAAAACTTGAAGAATATTAAACTATTTAACTTAAAACAATAAGAATATTAAATTACGTCACTTCAGACTTTCACACACTGCTGTCCCTCGGTCATGATTAGTTAAATCTGCTGATCACAGTGTTTGATTAGAAATCCATGACCATGTCTGTTTGTCTTTGATCAGCTCAGACCTGCAGGTCTCTACGAACAGAGGTTTCCATGATGTCAGTGAACGTCTCCTCTGTTTGTGTTTCTGACAATCCAGGAAGTGCTGAGAGAGAGGAGGGTTAGCAAACGCTAAGCTGTCAGTTAACGCTAATGCTAGCTTGGTTAGCAAGATTAATCTGTAATTCACAGTAACTGTAAGGCTTACTGGGATGCTAACACGCTCTAGGCTCTTACATCAAAATACAATATAGAAAACGTAGTAACTAATAAAACAACCAATCAGAGAGCGCATTCGTTCAAGAGGCGTTCACTTAACCTACAACAGAACAGCTCTGTTTGTAAAGAAGATATTTTTTCTCTGTGGTTTCTGCTGTTGTCCATCTAAAGTTTGAGATGTGATGAGGAGGAGGGGGAGGAGTTATCGCTGTGGTCCGTTCAGGTGCTCGTAAAGCACACGACTGGTTGGGTGTGTTGTGTTTAATGTCCCTGTGTACAGACTGTCAAAGAGTTTAGAGGTGATAAAGAGGAGGAGGATTTTGACTGAAGCCGATTGTTGTGATGCGTTCAGGTGCTCCTAAAGCACAGCACTTTTTGGGTGTGGTGTGTTTGTGGTCCAGTGTAGGTGTGAAGTTTAATGATTCAGTGTTTTGTCTTCATATATTATAAAGTTATTAAAAGAAGTTAAATTAAAGCACAATTTATGTTAAAGATTAAATTTAATCTTTAACCAAACATTCACATAAAGTTTAAGACGTGTTATTTATTATATTAAGGTGGAATTTTATAATCAGTCTATGATTCCAAATATATCTTTGAAAAGCACTTTAAATAAAGATGCACTTTGTTTGCTGCTCTGTAATCAGAGGGAGCGACTCTTCAGAGTCATGTGACAATCATTGATCCTGTGACATCATCTGATCAGCTGATGATCAATAACATACATGATCCGATCCGCTGATACACGACATCATCGTCTGATGGCTGATTCAGGTGAAACATCGAGGCTTATTAAAGAATCATCATCAGAGGTCTGAAGTCTGTGAAACGAGCCAAACATGAAAAACCAGGAGTGAGAGAAGTTACGGTAGTTATATTAGTTATATTAGTTATATTAGTAAAAGTAGTTCTATTAGTTGAATTAGTTAAAGTATTGCATATAGCTCTCTGATGGTGAGGGGTCATATTAATGTTCTGGTTTTGGTCCTTTCAGAGACTCAGGCCGACTCGTTGGTTCCAAAGAGTCGTGTAAAAGAATCGGATCGTTCTTTAACGTAACAGGAACGCGATGGTTCGGGCTGATCGGCTCTCTTTTAATCTTCAGTCTCACTTTCTAAAGTCACCTTGTGCTCGTGTGTTCAACAGACTGGAACTACTTTTTGGTGCTGAAGTAGACGTTTAGTGTTTGTGCTCGTTTCACAGCTTCTCGTGAGACAAAGAAACTTCAGTGTGTCCTCTGAGGAGTCAAAACGATGTGATGAAGGACAAACCTGAGTACTAGTTTATTCTTGATAAATAAAGCAGAGATTTTAACGATTCGTCTGAAAGTGACCCCAATGTCAAAGAATGAAATAAATCCAAAATATAACAATATAAATATTTATAGTGCGATGCTTCTCTGTGTTTATGATGACGTTAGTCTGCAGAATAAAAAGGTGTTTTATATTTGTAAAGATTTTCGTTCCTTTTAAAAAGCTGCTTTTTATCGTACTGTTTCCTTCACGTCTCTGCAGAGCTGTTTAAACATCAAATTCACAGGCCGACAGCCTGACCCTAACAGGAGCTGAAAACAGGACCAGGTTCATTCAGTGACTCAAACAGAGTCAGCAATAAAACATAAAGACGATAAAACATGAATTTAACAGTTAAATCTGACGTGTGAGCGTTTCAAAGACTCACATCATGATGGTTTAACAGACGTTAATATTTGTGAATCATCAACCCAACAACTAAACAACCTGCAGCGTCTCACTTCCTGTTTTTAGCTCGTTTAGGTAATCTAGATTATTTCTCTATTTTCTTTTCAATCTTTGACAAATAACACAATTCATGTGAGTTATTCATGAATCATTAAGACCTTCAAAATAAAGCGCAGTGATTGAAATCAATCTGCAGACTGATGACCTTTAAGGTGTAGATTCTGACAGAGAGCAGCTGTGATCAAACCTTTTTTCACTGATTGAACTTTAAACTTCACGATTGACTCTGAATTCAAATTCAAATAAAGATTAATGTAAAGTCGATGTTCACTGAGGAACTCCTTCTGAAGCTTTGAACTCATCTCTCAGACTGAGCTGTGTTAGAAGATAAAGATGAGGAAAAGTTAGCATTATGCTAAAGCTGCTGAAGATGACTGACAGGTAGATGTTTCTGTCGGATCACAGCTGCTCGTCTTTGTCGCTCAGGAGGTGAAAACACTGAAACTGATTGTTTGATAAAAATGTGATTTAAAGCAGAAACAGGAGAGAGGAAGCAGAACGCTCACAGCTGCTCCAACTCAGTCCGAGTGTCCAATTAAAATCTCTGTTTCTTTTGTTTAACTTGTTTAATTGAACGTCTGAGCTGAAGGTTTAAAGGAAGTGAACAGAGCTGCAGGACGTCCACTTTCACACTTTCAGACTTTCAGACTGTTAACCAACATCTCACGTTTCCAACCTGACGCCTTAACGCTCCGTGTGATAGACTGAACCTTCACTTCCTGTTCCAGCACGTAGACACGTCCGCTGGTCAGAACTCTGCTCACAGGACTGTTCACATGTGGAGTCATTTCCTGGATGATCATGTGACACAGGTGAACTCACCTGGACACGTGTGTGTGTGTGTGTGTGTGTGTGTGTGTGTGTGTGTGTGTGTGTGTGTGTGTGTGTCATGATGTGAATGTACGCTCACTGAAGAGGAAGAGGAGGGTTTCTGTTTTTCATCACAGTCTCAGAGCAGGTGTTAAAGGTGTTAAACTGTACCTGAAGAACAGGTGTACATGTAGATAACTGTGATGTAACAGTGGGTGTGTCCTGTAGTCGTGTAGAGGACGTTTTCTAGCACTTTCTCTGTGTACTGTATTAGCTCATCATGTAAAGTACTGTATGATATCATGACTTGCCTTGTTGAGACGTGTAGAAGTGGAACATAAAGTTTTAGAGTGTATGCATGCTAACGGTGGGTCCCAGTATAAAAGGAAACTATAAAAAATGGTGCTATGTTACTTATATTTGGTGCTTCTGTGGACGCAGCTGAATGCATGCAAAGAGGAAGCTTTAAAAGAAGAACCAGAGATGTCTGCTGCTGTCCTCAAACACTGCTGCTTCCAAAGATGTCGGAAATGATCAAGTCCAACTTTGTGTAAATCACACAGCCCTTCAAAATAAAACTCCATCTCCAGTGTAGATAAGTCTGACCTCAGGTCAGCGTGGAGTCAGACTGATCTGAGATCTGAGTTTATTATTTCAATCTGAAGAGCAGAGATATGACCGGGCAGATTTTGTACCTGATCACACAGTCTGACTAAACATCATCATGAGCAGCTCCAACACCTGGACCAGAACCAGGACCAGGACCAGACTGAGCCTGCGTGGTCCTGAATCATTAAATATGAAAAATCATTTGTTTATCAGAGTTCAGCTGCAGTCGATGAGGAGGAGGATTCTGATTTTCAGAATAAAAGCCTCTTTACAGTTCTGTTGTGATGGAGGTCTAAAAGAGTCACAGACAATCTTCTGACATCATTTTGTAATTAACTCTTCAGATGTTTATGTGTTCAAAGGTTCATGTAGCAGAGTCACAGAAAACAGTGAAACAGAAAGTTTGATTGTTGCTGGAAAAAGAAAAAGTTAATGTTGATCATCTTTCTTCTTCTGTTAATCATTAAATGTTTTACAGGATTATCAACAGCCTGTTCTTTTTATTGATAGTGCCACACGTTACTGTATGAGTATATACACATAATGTACAGCTGTATTTATACTTTACATACATGTATATGCTACACACTTGTATCTGTTATCAGAGGGTTAAAGCTGATGTGTGAAACATGATGTGGATCATTGAATCACAACATACAGGAAGTTAAACACTTAATCCAAACCGAGCATCATGTGGCTCCTTTAACATTGGTCTGAATCCTGCTAGTAAAACCAAAGAAGAAGAAGCAGAGGAGGAAGACAACAGGATAAATGTGTAGTAAATATACAATTAGAGTGTTTATGTAAAGTTCAGCTCCTTCCCGTTGATGTGTGATGTCATCAGTAGATTAAAATAAACAGAAACAGCATTAAACTTGAACCTGCTGAAGCGTTTCATAAAACATGTTTCAGCTGTGTGAAGCCACAAACTATGTCAAGACATGTACACATGTTGGTGTTTTTCACAGGTGGGTCAGAGACTCAGAGTCAGTCAGTTCAGGAGCTGTAGTGATGAACCATCGATATAACAATGTGAGGTGAGAATCACAGGTGACACACATGACGCTCACGTGAAACATATTTTACTTTTCGTTCTTTTACAATTGTTGGAATGAAATCAGTAAGTGCTCTGACAAACAATAAATCTGTGAGCTCATACAGACATTATATATTTTTAATTAATAATTTATCACATATTTCAAAATAAGAGTCTGAAAGTTTAATCTTTTACTCAGACTTCACAATAAGAGTCTGATAGTATGTTCCTGTTCATTGAATGGAAAAATGTTTTTTTCTGATAATCAGCTTTTATACATTCTCATGCCGGCAGGGGGCGGTGCTTCTGTTGTAGTACACTCTGAGGCCGGCAGGGGGCGGTGCTTCTGTTGTAGTACACTCTGAGGCCGGCAGGGGGCGGTGCTTCTGTTATAGTACACTCTTAGGTCGACAGGGGGCGGTGTTTCTGCTATAGTCAGTCTCAGGCCGACAGGGGGCGGTGTTTCTGATGTAGTACACTCTAAGGCCGGCAGGGGGCGGTGTTTCTGCTGTAGTACACCCTCAAGACGGCAGGAGGCGGTGTTGCACATGACAGCTGGTTAACAGACCAACAATAACTAAAAGAAGAAGAAGAGCAGGAAGTGAAATAAGAAAAACAACAGGAACAGCTGAGGATTCACTCTGCACTTTAACTTAGATTCTGCTGACAGAAACAGTCCGCTGTCATCACACAGTCTCTTATGTATTTATTATTTCATCATTATACGAGCACGAGCCGCTGTGTGTGACGTCAGACTGTGGTCACGTTAGCTGCTGGCGGCAAAATCTGCTGACACAGCGACTGATGAGCTGAAGAGGAGTCAGACTGAGCTGTGAACCAAGGTAAGGTTTTATTTTAACATTTATTTATACTCGTGGCTGTAAAAAGAACCGCTGTCTAAAGTCCTTAAACTCCCAGTCTGTGTTAGTTAGTTAGTTATTGTCAAACTGATGAGCTGATTAGGAGACGGACCGATCTGTTAACTGAGGTAAGTTTAATCATGTCTTTATAACCGTGACCGTAAAGAGGCCAGTTATCTAATGGTAACGAGGCAGTCTATGGGTTACTTACTTAGTTAGGTAACTAGTTATTGTCAGACCTAAGATGAGCTGAAGAGGAGGAGACAGTTTGTTTGTTACTTAACGTCACTAGTTAGGTTACTGGTTAAGTTGAACTAGTTAAGCTAAACCTGGTCACAGAGGAAGCAGAAGTCCTCCTCAGAAACATGTTCAGTTTCAGCTTTAGCTAACGTTAGCATAAAGTGCTGCAGACTCAGCGCTTTAATTCTGCACGCGAAGAAACCAGCTTTATGACGCAGAGCGGGTTTATTCTGTTTCATGTAAAATAAAAATGTGTTGAAGTTTAATAAAGTTTATTAATAAAAAATGAAAGTTAAACAACAGGACGGTTCATCATGGAGACAGACTGCAGCTTCAGAGTTCTCATGATTATAACCTCACAGGTTTATTTGTGTTGTCACGTGCCACCTGGTGTGACGTCAGTCATTTAGGTTATCTAATGTCAGAGCAGGAGCTGGTGTCTGTATGTGACTTAAGCTCATAATGTTGATTTAGACATTTAACACAGAGTTTGTTCTAACATGCTGACTGTGTGAGCGCAGCAGGTGTTTCATCACACCTTCATCCTCATCACCTGGATGAAGGTGTTTGAACCACCTGTTAATAACTCTGATCTGAGAAGCAGGTGAGCCTCAGGTGATGAGCGTCTGTAGAGAAAAGGTGTGATGAAATAAAGTCGCTTGTGTTCTGATGTTTCAGTCGTGTGATGAGTCTGAGCGTCTGAGTCTGAAGCTGTGATGGAGGACGACTGTCGGCCTCTGCTGAACTCTGAGCAGACCGCAGAGAGCTTCTCTCACCGAGGATCCACTGACTCTCTGGACTTCAGGAATAAAAGGTGCAAACACTGAAACAACAATCAAACATAACACAGATATACATGTATATAATATACAGCACATATACAAGACGACATACAGGGAACAGACGGAGGATCCATAGACTCTCTGGACTTCAGGAATAAAAGGTTCAAACCACAGACTGTATAAAAAGATGGACGACCTGACAGCTCCCTAACAGTGAAGCCAAACCCTCTCTAGCGCCCCCTGCTGACTGGCTGCAGTATAGCTCATAAAGCCCGCCTCCTACATGTTAACAGATGGGACATGAGTCAAACTAGAAAATCAAAATACACGTCAAATACATTTTTCTCAAACATGGTTTCTGTCATTATAGTTAGTTCTTATCATGCTGATTTATGTCCAAGTGTTCATTTTTATCACAAGTTTACTTTTAATTAGTTATTTGATGCTGTCAAAATGATGATTGACAGCTCTGTTGACCAATATGGCTCCTGCAGCCGGATTAGCAGAGTGGAGGAAACGTCACTTTACTAAACAATCACTACAGTCATTGAAGTTTCCATACCTGTGAACTTTAACCTCAGACCAACACAAGAAGCTGTTCTGCTGTTAAACACGCCGCCGTGCGGGATCCTTGCTGTTTTTTCAGTTAAGTTTGTGTTTTGGTTAGAGGAAGTGGCTACGACCGCTCCACCTGCCGATCTCTACTGGGCAGACTCTGGCTCCAAATGACGTCACCATCGCAAGATGTCAGCGCCTATCACAGGGGCTATTTTGGCATCAATTTCGTACAATGGGAGCAGATGGAGACACGTTGTCGATCTTTATATACAGTCATTGGTTCAAACACACGACAGATGGCTTGTGACTGGTTTAGCTCAGCGGTTAAATTGCACGTCCCACATACAGAGGCTGAAGTCCTCTCTGTGGCAGCCCTGGGTTCATCTGTCCGTATCCAGCACTATCCACGGTCCTATCTCTCTCTCTCAGTAAAGGCATAAGAGGCCAGAAAACAATAAAAGGTTTTATAAACAGTTTTTATAACAACAGTAAATCCTGCAGAACAACCCAGTGATGTGTTACAGTCCATCTCTAATTACGGTCTGACTTCCTGTCTCTGGCTCTGAGCTCATTGGTTTCTGCTAAAGATCTTTAAAAAACACATCACAAATATACTTATATATGTGTATTACATGACTGTGTAGAATACTTGATTCTGACTGGTGAGTCACAGCATTCCGAGCTCTGTTATTTCTCGATAACAGACCGTTGCTATGAAGAACAGACCATTGCTAGGGATGTGGCTCTAATCACACAATCCGGAGGACTAACTGTAATCATATCAATCCGCAGAAAGAAGTCCGGTAAATTTGTCTGTTTACAGAGGAAAAAAGAATAGAGACAAAACAGCAAAGAGAAAGTAAGAAAGGTTAAACAATGCAAAAACTGAAGACTAGGACAGAGAGACAGCACATTAAGTAAACATTAAACAAAACACAGTATGGGATACGGCGGTGTTTAAAGATGAAAAAGAAAATGTCAACAGACTCAGAGAGACAAGACGGAAAACCTCAATCAGGAGCTGGGCTGAGTCCTGTGATCTGGTTCACTATGTCTTACTTCGCCATCAGTGGAAATGTTTGTATTTAACCTGAGTAATAACAGCTAGGTTAGCTCATTATAATGTGAGTAATAACAGCTAGGTTAGCTCATTATAATGTGAGTAATAACAGCTAGGTTAGCTCACTATAATGTGACTGCTAACAGCTAGGTTAGCTCATTATAAATTGAGTAATAACAGCTAGGTCAGCTCATTTTAATGTGAGTGCTAACAGCTAGGTTAGCTCATTATAATGTGAGTAATAACAGCTAGGTCAGCTCATTTTAATGTGAGTGCTAACAGCTAGGTTAGCTCATTTTAATGTGAGTGCTAACAGCTAGGTTAGCTCATTATAATGTGAGTAATAACAGCTAGGTTAGCTCACTTTAATGTGAGTAATAACTGCTAGGTTAGCTCATTTTAATGTGAGTAATAACTGCTAGGTTAGCTCACTTTAATGTGAGTAATAACTGCTAGGTTAGCTCATTATAATGTGAGTAATAACAGCTGGGTTAGCTCATTTTAATGTGAGTGCTAACAGCTAGGCTAGCTCATTTTAATGTGAGTGCTAACAGCTAGGTTAGCTCATTATAAATTGAGTAATAACAGCTAGGTTAGCTCATTATAAATTGAGTAATAATAGCTAGGTCAGCTCATTATAATGTGAGTGCTAACAGCTAGGTTAGCTCATTTTAATGTGAGTGCTAACAGCTAGGTTAGCTCATTATAATGTGAGTAATAACAGCTAGGTTAGCTCACTATAATGTGAGTGCTAACTACTAGGTTAGCTCACTATAATGTGAGTAATAACTGCTAGGTTAGCTCATTATAAATTGAGTAATAACAGCTAGGTTAGCTCATTATAAATTGAGTAATAACAGCTAGGTTAGCTCATTTTAATGTGAGTGCTAACAGCTAGGTTAGCTCATTATAATGTGAGTAATAACTGCTAGGTTAGCGCACTATAATGTGAGTAATAACTGCTAGGTTAGCTCATTATAAATTGAGTAATAACAGCTAGGTTAGCTCATTATAAATTGAGTAATAACAGCTAGGTCAGCTCATTTTAATGTGAGTGCTAACAGCTAGGTTAGCTCATTATAAATTGAGTAATAACAGCTAGGTCAGCTCATTTTAATGTGAGTGCTAACAGCTAGGTTAGCTCATTTTAATGTGAGTGCTAAAAGCTAGGTTAGCTCATTATAATGTGAGTAATAACTGCTAGGTTAGCTCACTATAATGTGAGTAATAACAGCTAGGTTAGCTCATTATAATGTGAGTAATAACTGCTAGGTTAGCTCATTATAATGTGAGTAATAACAGCTAGGTTAGCTCATTATAATGTGAGTAATAACTGCTAGGTTAGCTCACTATAATGTGAGTAATAACTGCTAGGTTAGCTCATTATAAATTGAGTAATAACAGCTAGGTTAGCTCATTATAATGTGAGTAATAACTGCTAGGTTAGCTCATTTTAATGTGAGTTATAACAGCTAGGTTAGCTCACTTTAATGTGAGTAATAACTGCTAGGTTAGCTCATTTTAATGTGAGTTATAACAGCTAGGTTAGCTCACTTTAATGTGAGTAATAACTGCTAGGTTAGCTCATTTTAATGTGAGTAATGACTGCTAGGTTAGCTCACTTTAATGTGAGTAATAACTGCTAGGTTAGCTCATTTTAATGTGAGTAATAACTGCTAGGTTAGCTCACTTTAATGTGAGTAATAACTGCTAGGTTAGCTCATTTTAATGTGAGTTCTAACAGCTATACTAGCTCATTATAATATGAGTGCTAACCGCTAGGTTAGCTCATTATAATGTGAGTAATAACAGCTAGGTTAGCTCATTATAATGTGAGTAACAACAGCTAGGTTAGCTCACTGTAATGTGTCACGTCCTGTCCTCCTGTAAGGGTTAGGGTTAGGGTTAGGGTTAGGGTTACAGTGCTCTCCCTCAACGAGGAAAGAGGGGGCGAACAACCGTTCATTTGGAGCGGAAATCTCAGCAGTCGTCTAGTTGCGACTTCAGGACATGCTATAGAAATCTGAAGCAGCGGCGACAATAATTCCACCGCCACAAAATGTATGTATCAGAAACACTGAAGTTAAGGAAACAAACAAAAAAACAAACGAACAAAACAGAACATAGAAACCCTCTATATACTTATATATCTTACAATTTGATCCTGTATTCTTTAAGAAAAACAAAGAGCCTTCTCACTTGACACGACTGCGTCATCACAGAAAAGTGTCCTGTGATTGGCGCATTGTGGCTTTTGGAATGTGGGACTTGTAGTTTTTGAACGATTAGCAGTTTCCGGTTCTCACACACCTATTTTTAGGAGCAAATGCGAGTGAAGTACTTGCACTGCAGAGAGCCGTGTGTGTGTGTGTGTGTGTGTGTGTGTGTGTGAACAGCATCTTAGAGTCTGGATCCAGCAGGGAGCAGCGGAGTTTCTGTTCTGATAATAAACTAGCCACGTTCTTCAAGTTAGACTTCGTGGAATTCACAAGATAACACTAACGTGTGTGTGTGTGTGTGTGTGTCTATGTTAAGCACCAGCCTAGCATCAGCAGTGTGTGTGAGTTTTAATCCAGTTTGGTATTTCACAGAGACTTCACAGTCTTCACAGTGTTTGTTTCCTTCAATCAGCAAAGTTTGAATTTCAAAATAAAAGTGTTTGTCCTCTGTGGCACTTCCAGTTAAAAGATGTTTGTAAATGTTTTACTTTCAACCTGTGAATATATGTTTGATCAATAATCTAACAAAATGTCAGAAAATATAAAATGATGAAGATTTATTTATTTAGCACCTGATCCTCAGAGCAGGAGTCAGAGTATTTGTTTTGTTGACTGAAACATTTAATGGTGAAACTGGCTGGTTGGTTGGTTGATTGATTGATTGATTGATTGATTGATTGGTAGGTGGATTGATTCCTCTGAGGGATCAATAACAAACTTCTGATTCTGATTATCGGTGTAAATAACAGAGTTTTGTCTTCTTCAGGCCGTTTCACGTGGAGCCCAGAAACATCGTGGACGATGATCCTCAGGAGAGAGTTTCAGCTGAAGCTGCCATCCTCAATAGCAGAGTGCATTACTACAGCAGGCTGACAGGCTCCTCTGATAGGCTGCTGGTTCGTCCAATCACAGCACACTTACCTGTCACCTGTACAGACACATAACAGATAATAAAGGATAACTAAAACACACACCGTGTGTTAGCTTGTGGTCTCACTTCAGTGTGTGTTTGTGCTCAGAGTCCTCCCAACCATGTGATCCCCGCTCAAGAGGAGATCTACGTCTACAGCCCGCTGGGGACCGCCTTCAAGGTGACGGGCAGCGACAGCTCGTCCAAGAACCCCAGCATCATCACCATGTGAGAGCTGTTATCTATATGTATATAAATATATATATAAATATACACCTGAGATTAATAACCTGACTACAGAAGTCATGTTCAATCCGTGTGTTTGATCTGTGTTCGATTAGTGATGTCTTTCTGTCTCCTCTCAGATTTGCTATCTGGAACACGATGATGGGCACGTCTATACTCAGCATCCCCTGGGGAATCAAACAGGTGCTTTATGAACACAAAGTCAAACGGCTCCTTCAGAGTAAAACGACTCATTTAGAGTTGACCTCAGCTATTCCATACGTACATAGATAGATAGATAGATAGATAGATAGATAGATAGATAGATACTTTATTGATCCCGAGGGAAATTTAGGCATCCAGTAGCTTACAAGACATGTGAAATCACACATCTGTCAAACCCATCCCCTGAGGTAGTGCTATTCAGGTAGTGCATAATCAGTATTTAAACCTGATGAGCAGAGTTAGTGCAAAAACATTACGATGCAAAAGTGCATAAAGGTTTTTAACCATAAATAAATGAGCATTAAAGTGTTATGCTTTAAGTCCTGGTGTACATTCGCAGTATGTTTGAACTACAGAAAGTAGTTTATCATTATTCATCATCATCGTTATTATTTGTGTGAAGCAGCAGTATGTTTTTAATCAGACGGGGAGGGTCTAACGGTCGTCTTCGACTCTTTAGGCTGGCTTCACTCTTGGCATCCTCATCCTCATCTTCACCGGCCTGCTGATGCTCTACTGCTGTTATATCGTCCTCAAATCACCAAAGAACATCCGTGAGTGCTTATTAATTAATAATTTGTTAATTATTATTATTACTTTTATTACTTTGATTAAATACTGTGTGTTAATGGTGTGTACGAAGTCATCAAAGCTCTGCATTAACTTAAAGAATTAGAGCGCTCTGATGTTTGTTATTATCTTATTTTGAAATGTTTATATCCTCATGTCGGTACGTGAACATTCACTATCTGTCCTCTGTGTTTGCTGTATTCGTCCTGTTTTATGTCTCCAGCCTACGTGGACACCTCGGACTGGGAGTTCCCGGATGTGTGCAGGTATTACTTTGGAAAGTTTGGTCAGTGGTCCAGTCTGGTGTTCTCCATGGTGTCTCTGATCGGAGCCATGGTGGTTTACTGGGTCCTCATGTCCAACTTCCTCTACAACACGGGACAGTTCATCTACAGTGAGTAATACTTATGTTAATTAACTGTTCAGTCACAGTGATCTGTTAACATCATATTATTATTATGTTAATTATTCAAAAAAGACAATGAGAGCCTTCAAGCCCCTGTAAACCCAAATCCACCAAATCCTTCTAACTGTGTAATTTAGCGTCTTATGTACAAACTAATAAACATCTTAAAAGATTTAGAAATGAGTTTTAATCCAAACTCAAGTTATTGCCATTCCTTCTTCGTTTACTTCCCTGACGCTGGGGTTGAATTTGGTGTGGTTATGTTAGGGTATTTATTACGCAACTAATTCCAACCGCAGTTGCCCCGCCCTCACAGGTGCAATAACACTTCTCGGCTCGCGCTCAATCTTCCTCTCTAAGTCTGAGCTAACTCGTGTCCACATACCCTGAACGTCTCTGCACATACCTGTTGCAGTTACCTAACGATCACCTTTTCCCCTCATGCCTCTGTGCTGTCCCCGGTGCACATCTACCATCTGAGATGACAACGTGTCATTCTTTTATTTTGTAAATGCGGCGGACTTGGAGAAGCAGCAGTGTTTCCGCCACATACATGTAATGAATTGTTGCGGCCGCTGCCTCAGAAGTTGTAATTAAACGACTCTTTGGAGATTTCCGCTGCAAATCAACGATCGTCCATCCTCTCCTCATTGAGGAAGAGCACTGAAACAGTGAACTCATGAAGTCTTGGCAACCACATAAACAACAGCGGGACCAGTTTACTTCTAACGGCAAAAGAGGGTCCGCTCCGCATCGCTGACATCGGCATACATGTGCAGTTCTAACACGCAGTGTAAACGATCCACGTGCCTCTATCAGCTGTGCGCTCAGTATCACACGTTCAGCTCCCTGGAGATCTCCCTCCAGCGAGCTGCACAATATCATACTGAATGAGGAGATATTGTCTGTCTAACTCCGCACGTCCCGACTGTAAACTCATTGATTGTCGCGCTTTATAAAGCTTATAAAAAGTGATGTCATTTGGTAACGATCCATCGTTTTGATCGCTACGTCATTAATAACGTCCCTCGTGCACACGCGACTCACGTGCTGTGAGAACTGAATTGCGAGAGAAGATATGTAACCTTTGTGACTTAATGAAACAGACTGCTGATGAAGACAGTCAACACAGCAGACAGAGAGACAGAAAGAGGGGGCGGGGCCAGCAGCGGTGCAGAGAGCACAGGTGCAGGTGTGTTGGGGGACTGAAGCAAAGTGATCAGGTTAAAGTAGTTTGTGAATTAAAACTTAATGAGGTGAAGAAGAGAGAACAATTAAAGTGTGGAAGTAAGAAATAAGACTGAGTCAGTCTACATGTGACGTGCTCCTCACAGAAATCATTCATATATGACATTAATCTAAATCAATTGATTACAAAGCCTGTAATTAATTAGATTCATCTTTTAATCACCTGACAGCAATAGTTTTGATAAGATGTGCACATGCGCACATACCTGGGTGGTACAACAAACCCTCTACCCTGCTGCTGAAAGTCCTAGAGGAAACACTGCTTTCCCATGCGCCATTGTTGTGTTGACAGTTGCCATGAGAACGCGGACAGGCGGAGCCCGGCAGGTGTCAATCAACACGGGATCTGCCACGCCTACACAGTCCTGAGAAATGGTCTGAACAGCCAAACGAGCTGTTTTTCAAGAAGATTTTCTCGTGGTTCTGAACGTTTATTTTCACTCAGATTTTATGGATACTTTATGACACACTCACAACTGATATCAGAGATGCATGTTTGATATTTCAAGCTTCCTGTGTGTGTGTGTGTGTGTGTGTGTGTGTGTGACTTACCTTGCTGCCACAGGTAAGTCGTCATTCTGTGGGAAACACTGAATCACTTCAGCTCTTTGATTTAGGAGATCATTGTGATTCAGCAGGAACGCTGCATACAGCCACAGGAACTGTAAATTATAGCTAACATGCTAATTTTCATGGTAATCTGATGTCACATCTTCATAATTAAACACTGTAATCGCACATCGCAGGTTTCTCCTCATGAGATGCTCAGTGTCTCTCATGTTTAATGACCTTAAAGGTCACTTCAGTTAAATCTGACTCTATAGTCTGTCTGAGTGAGCAGAGGAGCTTATATTCAGTTTATATAGCTGACTGATACATCACTGACCACCAGCACTGCTTTAAAAACAGACATTGTGATTGTGTACTGAGCTGACATTTTCCAGAGAGCATCAAGAATGATCTGTTCAAATATACGATCAAAGGTTATTTATGGTTTCAATATGATAAATGACATCAGAATCGACCGTTTTCAGGGTCAGAACATCTTCTGACCTTTAAATGCTGCTCTGATGTTCAACCTGTAGGAGGTAAACGACACAAGGATCTATATAATATATAATAATGATGAATAAAGATAATACATAAATGAGAGAGAGAGAGAGAGATTCTTTTACATTTAACCTTTGTTTTACAAGCACACAAAATCTCTTTTTCAAGGGAGGCCAAGGCGGCAGCATTACAAGTTTCACATTTAGAACAAACAATAAAATAAAACGAGCAGAAACAGTAAATTAACAGCCTTCAGCAGTGAGACAGATGCATTCACTGGTCAAATGTTTTTATAACCTTCCAAGCTAATAAATCTCTTTGAGGTGACTCAGAGTGAGTTCAAGGAATGACAAACCTCACGTGTCCGTGTGACCGCAGGCTGCAGCCTCTGACAGAGTCAGTAGGAACATAAATAAGAAGGCAGTTCATGTTGTATCGCCTCCTAAAGAAAGATCTATGTGTCATCCTACGGTTGTATAATGCAGGGGTTCTCAAACTTTTTTGGGCCAGGGACACCTTACAGGGGAGAACAAGGACCCCCTCATAATCATAACACTGATTACACATATGCTTACTACCATTTACAATCTTAGATGCCATTGGAAGTATTTGTATTGTACATTTTTACTCTGCACCAAGCATATATACACATTTCAACCACCGCTGGAAGTACCAGCTCTTGATCTCACATGCAATTGTGTGTGGCTTCACCAAATAAGAAGCCTTCTGTGCTTTCGCTGAAGTTGTGGCCAGGTTCACAAATATTTAGTTTTGTCATTTTATTCCAGGTGCTTTGTGATCAGATGTTACCTTAGCTTGGCTGGTTTCATAGCTTTGTTCTAGCATCTGAAGACGCATGATGCATTTTGGTCTCCTGTCACTGTTCTCATTAAAACCAAACTTCATATACCTGTAGTCATATTTTCTCAATTTAGCTGGTTTGGGTTTAGCATCACTTGACTATATGGACTGATTCAAATATTTCTCCATACTTGCTAGCTACCTAGCTGACGGTTCATTGCGACCTGAGTGAATTGAGTGATTCATGACAGATTGACGTGATGTGTCACAATCATATCAGTTTCTATTAGTCCACAGCCAACGTGGGTGGGAGGAATGGACACAATATGCTTGTTTCATATGAAATGGTCGTCATCTGTAGACATACAGTGTTAATGATACAACACAATTTTATAATCTATTACAAATTTCTTATAATTATTTCGCGGACCCCCAGACTATGTTTTGCAGACCACCAGAGGTCCCAGGAACTTACTTTGATAACCACTGGTATAATTAAGACAAACACTTTCTCATAAAGATGCAGTGGAAAAAACCCAGATATTTATATGTTGACGCATGTTCAATAACCTCATCCTTCAAAGTAAAGATGTGATAACCTTCTGTAACTGTCCTGTTTGATCTTGAGAAGCACATCATTTTAGTCTTGTTTGGGTTCGGAACGGGTTTAAATTTCCAAAGATTTCTTTGGATGACATTAAAAGCAGCTTGTAGGTCGTTTATTGTAGTGGTTCTCAGAGTGGGGGGCCTGGAAATCATCAATTATCTTCAATAATCTCAGCAGCAATTTGTCAGAAATAAGTGTCAAACCATCGGGACAGCTGATTTCTTAGCTGATTTATCTTTTTTAGAGCATCACTCACTTATTTTTTTATTTATTGTATTGTATTTAAAAGGGACCATGTACACTTTAAAACATAAATGTCACCATTTGATGCACCGTACCAGATTATAGCTTTAAGCTAATTCGCATCTGTAGTCCCTTGGCAGGTCAACACAACTTTATGCACTATAGGACTGAAGTCAAAATAAACATAAAAAGGCAAATGTTCTGTCTTGTCAGAAAAATTGTGAGCGAGATCCAGACGTGCCAGAAGATGTAAAATGCTTCTCCTTCTAAAATGGCTTATGATTGAATTGCTTTGCACCTCATTATTAAACTATACCATAACAAAAACGATAGACGATAGATAATGTTGATAGATAAAGATGATAATGTTGGTAAGACGATAGATAATGTTGGTAAGACGATAGATAATGTTGATAGATAAAGACGATAATGTTGATAGATAAAGACGATGGTCATGTTGATAAAGACGATAGATGTTGATAGATAAAGACGATAGATAAAGACGATAGATGTTGATAGATAAAGACAATAATGTTGATAAAGATAATGTTGATATATAAACACGATAGATAATGTTGATAGATAAAGATGATAGATAATGTTGATATAAAACACGATAGATAATGTTGATAAAGATGATAGATAATGTTGATAGATAAAGAGGATAAAGATAATGTTGATATAATTGTGATAGATAATGATGATATATAGAAATGATAGATAATGTTGATAGATAAAGAGGATAGATGTTGATAAAGACGATAGATTTTGATAGATAAAGACGATAATGTTGATAGATAAAGATGATAGATAATGTTGATAGATAAGGACGATAGATAAAGATGATAATGTTCATAGATAAAGATAATATTGATGGATAACGATGAAAGATAATGTTGATAGATAAAGATGATAGATAAAGACGATAGATGTTGATAGATAAAGACAATAATGTTGATAAAGATAATGTTGATAGATAAAGATGATAGATAATGTTGATAGATAAAGATGATAGATAAAGATGTTGATACATAATGATGATAGATAATATTTATAGATAAAGATAGATAATGTTTATATATAAGCATGATAGATCATGTTGATATATAAACATGATAGATAATGTTGATAGATAAAGATGATAGATAATGTTGATATATAAACATGATAGATAATGTTGATAGATAAAGATGATAGATATTGTTGATATATAAACACGATAGATAATGTTGATAAAGATGATAGATAATGTTGATATAAAACACGATAGATAATGTTGATAAAGATGATAGATAATGTTGATAGATAAAGATGATAGATAATGTTGATAGATAAAGATGATAAAGATAATGTTGATATAATTGTGATAGATAATGTTGATATATAAAAATGATAGATAATGTTGATAGATAACGAGGATAGATAATGTTGATAGATAAAGATGATAGATAATGTGGATATATAAACACGATAGATAATGTTGATAAAGATGATAGATAATGTTGATATATAAACACGATAGATAATGTTGCTAAAGATGATAGATAATGTTGATAGATAAAGATGATAGATAATGTTGATATATAAACACGATAGATAATGTTGATAAAGATGATAGATAATGTTGATATAAAACACGATAGATAATGTTGATAAAGATGATAGATAATGTTGATATAAAACACGATAGATAATGTTGATAAAGATGATAGATAATGTTGATAGATAAAGATGATAAAGATAATGTTGATATAATTGTGATAGATAATGTTGATATATAAAAATGATAGATAATGTTGATAGATAAAGAGGATAGATGTTGATAAAGACGATAGATTTTGATAGATAAAGACGATAATGTTGATAGATAAAGATAATGTGACCGTAGCAGTCAGGGGATCGAACCATCAACTTTCCACCCCATAAATGATAATGATGTATAAAGATGAAGTATAAAGATGTCTCTGCCTGTAAAGAAAGTGAAATCAGTGTTTAATGTTGTTTTCTGCAGAGTTGTGTAGTTATAGTTGTTGATCTGTTGTGTCCACAGACTACGCTAACAATGTGAACGTGTCCGACTCAGAGTTTGGGACCAACGGCTCAGAGAGAGGTAAGAGTCGCACTGTAGACTTCAAACTTCAGACTTTAAACTTTACTGATGGATACATTTTACAGAGCAGATTTCTCTCTAAGCCTTGGTCTTGCACTTTATTCTGCATTAAACAGTCTGTCAGCAGTCGACAGCTAATTCAAATTAAATCAAGCCTGCTGCATCAGAAAAATAAATCTGAAGCTTTTGGAGCCTCGGTATTGTAATAACTGATTAATATGAAATTATTTTATTAAGGACAGAAGAATCATTTTATCTTTTGTATTGTGCAGACACTTTTCTTCGGATTTTTTTTTAGTTTCTTAAGTTATATTCTATGATATTTGGTACTGCTCCCGTTACATTTTTTTGTTTTAACTTTAATTTCCTCGTCAATGTAAATGTTTATTAAAATCTTAAAGAGAAAGACAGCATGTATTCAGACATGCTTGTGTGCAGGTTAGTTTTCTGTCAGTGAACCTGAAACCGGAGTTCAGTTTGAAATCTCTCGTTTTAAATGTTATGCAGGTTGATGCACACTGTGTTTGCTGTGGTGGCCGTGTGTAAACTGAATGTGTGGATTTTAATGCTCTGGTGTGTTATTGATTAGTTGATTCTTGTCCTCAGTGGTCTGTCCGTACCCGAACACTGACCCCGGGGGGAACCTGACCTTCAGCACGCTACTCCTCAGTGACAGTGGGAATAAAACCTCAGATGGGAACTCCTTTGAACACTGGTGGAGTAAAACCAACACCATCCCCCTGTACCTGATCATCCTGCTGCTACCACTGCTCTGCTTCCGCTCGGCCTCCTTCTTTGCCAGGTTCACCTTCCTAGGTATGACAGAGGGATGATGAGACACCTTCCTAGGTATGACAGAGGGATGATGGGACACCTTCTTAGGTATGACAGAGGGATGATGGGACACCTTCTTAGGTATGACAGAGGGATGATGGGACACCTTCTTAGGCATGACAGAGGGATGATGGGACACCTTCTTAGGTATGACAGAGGGATGATGGGACACCTTCTTAGGCATGACAGAGGGATGATGGGACACCTTCTTAGGTATGACAGAGGGATGATGGGACACCTTCTTAGGCATGACAGAGGGATGATGGGACACCTTCTTAGGCATGACAGAGGGATGATGGGACACCTTCTTAGGTATGACAGAGGGATGATGGGACACCTTCTTAGGTATGACAGAGGGATGATGGGACACCTTCCTAGGTATGACAGAGGGATGATGGGACACCTTCTTAGGTATGACAGAGGGATGATGGGACACCTTCCTAGGTATGACAGAGGGATGATGGGACACCTTCTTAGGTATGACAGAGGGATGATGGGACACCTTCTTAGGTATGACAGAGGGATGATGGGACACCTTCCTAGGTATGACAGAGGGATGATGGGACACCTTCTTAGGTATGACAGAGGGATGATGGGACACCTTCCTAGGTATGACAGAGGGATGATGGGACACCTTCTTAGGTATGACAGAGGGATGATGGGACACCTTCTTAGGTATGACAGAGGGATGATGGGACACCTTCTTAGGTATGACAGAGAGACACCTTCTTAGGTATGACAGAGGGATGATGGAACACCTTCTTAGGTATGACAGAGGGATGATGGGACACCTTCTTAGGTATGACAGAGGGATGATGGGACACCTTCTTAGGTATGACAGAGGGATGTCAAATTAATAAGCAGAGTTTTCGTCTCAGGGATGGTCAGCTCGGAGTGTTTTTTTGTTTTTTTTCGGGGAAATTTTCTTTTTTTTTTGGAAAAGCAAAATATTCTCATTTTCCTTACATACAACATTTAAATCATTCTGGACTTTCCTGAATTCACTGTATTAAAATTGTCCCTCATTTGACCCCCCCTTTCCTGCTGGGAATTAGGGAGGGTGGTTGCAAAAAGTCCAAATGTCTTTTGTCCATATTGCTTTTCCGAGATTTTCCATTTTTAAGTCACTGTTCTGTAACCTACGCAGAACCAGGGGGGAGCTTCCGTATTTTGATCTTCCAAGTGTCATACAAAGTGGAAAGAAGTTTAGTGAAACGTGGTTATACTGAAATTAAAACATAGAGCAGGGTGACGAGAGCAGGCCACAAGTTACCGATAGCTTTAAATGAAATCAGATGTCACAGGTTTTACATACTCAGTCCATTTAGACCAAATCCCATAAAACTTTTCTTTTTGCACTCTGAGGGAAAATGACAATTTTTCCATTATGTAAATCTTGTGTATTATATCTAGCCATTCCTCACTGGTGGGAGGTTCTACCTTTAACCATATCTTGTGATGATTTTTTTTCTTGCTGCTTGCAGTATACCAACTAAGTTTTTGTTGTTTTCGAACAACACATCACCCAAATACACAGTTTCACATTTAAAAGAGATGTTTACACCAAATATCTTCTTTATATGTTTATGGATCTCTTCCCAATAACTTCTAATGACCTGGCACTTCCAGAAAATATGTCAGTGCTCCATTGGTCCCACAGAGCCTCCAGCAGGCATCAGCGCCGCCCTGGTGTTGTTTTTGGATGGGTGGCTGAAAAAGGTAAAGCAATCGTGGGAGAACATTCATCCTGATAGTCAATCCTGGAGCTCAGGCTTAAAAAGGGAATAACATTCCATCTTTCAATGTCTGTTTTTATCTTTGACTTTGAAGGCCCATAATGGAGATCAAACATTTTTGAAAGGTCCTTGGGAAGTATGACTCCCAGGTATTTAATGGACTCTGCTTCCCATTTCCAGTTATATAAGTTTCTTATCTTAGATGGTGGGTCATATTGTACAATACTCCACAGGGCTTATATAGTTTTAAAGCAAAGAAACTTTGCTATGATGGAGCGTAGTGGCACACCGTCCAGTGGCCGCGGCCCTTCTAATTGGTGTGCTCGCTCAACGTGCAGGTCGGGCACATCCTCGGTTGACCTGAGACACTCTCGGAACATCTTCTCCAGACATGTGATCATTGTTAGTGAATCTTTCTCAGACCCCTCCGGCACCCCATAAATTCTTATATTTTCACATCTGGAGCGGCTCTCCAAGTCCGTTATCTTATCCTCTAGCTTAGTGTGTAGCTTTAGCATCTCCGTCATAACTTCTTTGGGGTTGAGAATCCTCTCCTCTGCTCTCTCGATTCGCCCTTCTGCTTCATCTAACCTGGTGTTCGCCTTTAAAATTTCTTCTTTGATTGAGTCTAGTTGTTCTTTGTTTTCTTGGCGGAACCCTCTTAGCTCTCGCAGAATCAGCTCCAGGTCTGCCGTGTCTCCTCCCGTGGTTAGCATAGCATGTCTTGTTTACTGCTTGTTAGCTTGTTAGGAAATTCCTTAATTACTCTGGTTCACCTGGGAGCTCTCTCACCCTGTGGCCATCATGACGGTCTTCTGAATGGTCCCAGCTCAGAGTGTTTTTATGCTGGTTTTGCTCCAGAATAATCTCATTATTGAAACATTAATACATGTATTGTTTCATCTCTTTCAGGCACCATATCAGTGGTCTACCTGATCGCACTGGTCACTATCAAAG
The DNA here is from genome assembly GCF_022749685.1 of Semicossyphus pulcher. Classification (NCBI taxonomy): domain Eukaryota; kingdom Metazoa; phylum Chordata; class Actinopteri; order Labriformes; family Labridae; genus Semicossyphus; species Semicossyphus pulcher. The sequence goes on from NW_027211729.1 coordinate 412,821, forward strand.
CTGTTCACCTCGGATTCCACCTGGAGTTCCACTGGTTCCATCCCACACAGTTCTATGTTCCAGGTATGTTAATATTTCTTAGATTTTTCTCATGGTAAACAAGCAAAAATGCTCTTGCTTTGTGTCGTCCACTTATATATGAGGATATGGATTTCTGAACTTGAAGAACACATCTGTATCTGTTCTGATCAATGAACAGAACAGCTTCATGGCCGTGTTGGATGTGAGATTGAATTTGGGCGCATAAGCCAAAAAGAGACAGTGCTGTCCAGGTAATCATTATAGGTACATTTATTAAAATATTAAAGTATAGTATTAATTAATTAATTAATTACTTTATTATGATATACTATAAATCAAGAGATAGCTTATTGTGCTGGGCTGATCAGAGTTTACATCGGTGAGTTTTGTACTGAATCTTTGATGTAGTCAATGGATGAAGAGTTTCTGACGTAGAGAAGGTGAAATTGGTTGATGTCCAAAAGCTGAACTATTACAGATCATATTGATGCCACAGATGTAATGATCAGATTAATCATGGGTTTCCCAAATAAATCTTCCATACCTTTTCTCTGACCTCACCTTCTTAATAATTTTCTTTTTTTTTTAAAGAAAGAGTTGTGTTTCAATAAAATTATTTGTATGCACATTTTGAAGCTGTACATTAAAAAGCAGTATGGAAACATCTAACTTATATAAAACTGTATTTTTGTGGCATCAAATTTGCTTGAAAATTTAATGAAAATGTGACTAATAACTAATAAGTAGCCATTAATATTAGCATTAAATCTTCCCGCTGATTCTCCTCAGAGGATGAACCTAGTCCATTTTGGGATCTTCATTAACTTTACTCTAGTGCCAACCTCTGTCCCTAAACTTCCATCACACAACAAATCTGATAATCTGAGAGTCTCATTGACTCTGAAGACACTCATGCCTCAAAGTGATGAAATCCACTGACTGCAGTGTACATTGTAACCACTGGGGGTGATCATGTGTATCATCTCTTCTACTTCTGTCCTTTCAGAGTTAAGACTGCTCTTCCCTCAACTGACTGGTGTCCTCACTCTTGCCTTCTTCATCCACAACTGCATCATCACACTGATGAAGAGCAACAGGAACCAAGAGAACAACGTCAGTCTCATTCTGACAAATGAAAATACATTCGTCCCACTGCAAACACGTCCATGACACTGAAACTCGTCCGTCACACCAAACATGTCCATCACACTGAAACATGTCCATCACATTGAAACGCGTCCGTCACACTGAAACACGTCCATCATATTGAAACACATCCATCACACTGCAAACATGTCCATCACACTGAAACACGTCCATCACACTGAAACACGTCCATCACACCAAACATGTCCATCACACTGAAACACGTCCATCACATTGAAACACATCCATCACACTGAAACACGTCCATCACACTGAAACACGTCCATCATATTGAAACACGTCCATCACACTGAAACACGTCCATCACACTGCAAACATGTCCATCACACTGAAACACGTCCATCACACTGAAACACGTCCATCACACCAAACATGTCCATCACACTGAAACACGTCCATCACATTGAAACACATCCATCACACTGAAACACGTCCATCACATTGAAACACATCCATCACACTGAAACACGTCCATCACACTGAAACACGTCCATCACATTGAAACACGTCCATCACACTGAAACACGTCCATCACACCAAACATGTCCATCACACTGAAACACGTCCATCACATTGAAACACGTCCATCATATTGAAACACGTCCATCACACTGAAACACGTCCATCACATTGAAACACGACCATCATATTGAAACACGTCCATCACACTGCAAACATGTCCATCACACGTCCATCACACTGCATACTCGTCCATCACACTGAAACACGTCCATCACACTGAAACATGTCCATCACACTGAAACACGTCCATCACACTGAAACACGACCATCACATTGAAACACGACCATCATATTGAAACACGTCCATCACACTGCAAACATGTCCATCACACTGAAACATGTCCATCACACTGAAACACGTCCATCACACTGAAACACGTCCATCACATTGAAACACGTCCATCACATTGAAACACGTCCATCATATTGAAACACGTCCATCACACTGAAACACGTCCATCACATTGAAACACGTCCATCACACTGAAACACGTCCATCACACTGAAACACGTCCATCACACTGAAACACGACCATCACATTGAAACACGACCATCATATTGAAACACGTCCATCACACTGAAACACGTCCATCACACTGAAACACGTCCATCACACCAAACATGCCCATCACACTGAAACACGTCCATCACATTGAAACACGTCCATCACACTGAAACACGTCCATCACACTGAAACACGTCCATCACACTGAAACACGTCCATCACACTGAAACACGTCCATCACACTGAAACATGTCCATCACACTGAAACACGACCATCACACTGAAACACGACCATCACATTGAAACACGACCATCATATTGAAACACGTCCATCACACTGCATACTCGTCCATCACACTGCAAACTTGTCCATCACACTGAAACACGTCCATCACACTGAAACACGTCCATCACACCAAACATGTCCATCACACTGAAACACGTCCATCACATTGAAACACGTCCATCACACTGAAACACGACCATCACACTGAAACACGTCCATCACACGTCCATCATATTGAAACACGTCCATCACACATCCATCATATTGAAACACGTCCATCACACTGAAACACGACCATCACACTGAAACACGTCCATCACACGTCCATCACACTGAAACACGTCCATCACACTGCAAACATGTCCATCACACTGAAACACGTCCATCACACTGCAAACATGTCCATCACACTGAAACACGTCCATCACACTGAAACACGTCCATCACACGTCCATCACACTGAAACACGTCCATCACACTGAAACACGTCCATCACACTGCAAACATGTCCATCACACTGCAAACATGTCCATCACACTGAAACATGTCCATCACACTGAAACACGTCCATCACACTGCAAACATGTCCATCACACTGCAAACATGTCCATCACACTGAAACACGTCCATCACACTGCAAACATGTCCATCACACTGAAACACGTCCATCACACTGAAACACGTCCATCACACGTCCATCACACTGAAACACGTCCATCACATTGAAACACGTCCATCACACGTCCATCACACTGAAAAACGCCCATCACACTGAAAAACGTCCATCACACTGAAACACGTCCATTACACGTCCATCACACTGAAAAACGTCCATCACACTGAAACACGTCCATCACACTGAAAAACGTCCATCACACGTCCATCACACTGAAACACGTCCATCACACGTCCATCACACTGAAAAACGTCCATCACACTGAAACACGTCCATCACACGTCCATCACACTGAAACACGTCCATCACACGTCCATCACACTGAAACACGTCCATCACACTGAGACATGTCCATCACACTGAAAAACGTCCATCACACTGAAACACGACCATCATATTGAAACACGTCCATCACACTGAAACATGTCCATCACACGTCCATCACACTGCATACTCGTCCATCACACTGCAAACATGTCCATCACACTGAAACACGTCCATCACATTGAAACACGTCCATCACACTGAAACACGTCCATCACATTGAAACACGTCAATCACACGTCCATCATATTGAAACACGTCCATCACACTGAAACACGACCATCACACTGAAACACGTCCATCACACGTCCATCATATTGAAACATGTCCATCACACTGAAACACGACCATCACACTGAAACACGTCCATCACACTGAAACATGTCCATCACACTGAAACACGTCCATCACACTGAAACACGACCATCACATTGAAACATGACCATCATATTGAAACACGTCCATCACACTGCAAACATGTCCATCACACTGAAACACGTCCATCACATTGAAACACGTCCATCACACTGAAACACGTCCATCACATTGAAACACGTCCATCACACGTCCATCACACTGAAACACGTCCATCACATTGAAACACGTCCATCACACTGCAAACATGTCCATCACACGTCCATCACACTGCATACTCGTCCATCACACTGAAACACGTCCATCACACTGAAACATGTCCATCACACTGAAACACGTCCATCACACTGAAACACGACCATCACATTGAAACACGACCATCATATTGAAACACGTCCATCACACTGCAAACATGTCCATCACACTGAAACACGTCCATCACACTGAAACACGTCCATCACACCAAACATGCCCATCACACTGAAACACGTCCATCACATTGAAACACGTCCATCACACTGAAACACGTCCATCACACTGAAACACGTCCATCATATTGAAACACGTCCATCACACTGAAACACGTCCATCACATTGAAACACGACCATCATATTGAAACACGTCCATCACACTGCAAACATGTCCATCACACGTCCATCACACTGCATACTCGTCCATCACACTGAAACACGTCCATCACACTGAAACATGTCCATCACACTGAAACACGTCCATCACACTGAAACACGACCATCACATTGAAACACGACCATCATATTGAAACACGTCCATCACACTGCATACTCGTCCATCACACTGCAAACTTGTCCATCACACTGAAACACGTCCATCACACTGAAACACGTCCATCACACTGAAACACGTCCATCACATTGAAACACGTCCATCACACTGAAACACGTCCATCACATTGAAACACGTCCATCACACTGAAACACGACCATCACACTGAAACACGTCCATCACACGTCCATCACACTGAAACACGTCCATCACATTGAAACACGTCCATCACATTGAAACACGTCCATCACACTGAAACACGTCCATCACACTGGAACACGACCATCACACTGAAACACGTCCATCACATTGAAACACGTCCATCACATTGAAACACGTCCATCACACTGAAACACGACCATCACACTGAAACACGTCCATCACACATCCATCATATTGAAACACGTCCATCACACTGAAACACGACCATCACACTGAAACACGTCCATCACACGTCCATCACACTGAAACACGTCCATCACACTGCAAACATGTCCATCACACTGAAACACGTCCATCACACTGAAACATGTCCATCACACTGAAACACGTCCATCACACTGCAAACATGTCCATCACACTGCAAACATGTCCATCACACTGAAACACGTCCATCACACTGCAAACATGTCCATCACACTGAAACACGTCCATCACACTGAAACACGTCCATCACACGTCCATCACACTGAAACACGTCCATCACATTGAAACACGTCCATCACACGTCCATCACACTGAAAAACGCCCATCACACTGAAAAACGTCCATCACACTGAAACACCTCCATTACACGTCCATCACACTGAAACACGTCCATCACACTGAAAAACGTCCATCACACGTCCATCACACTGAAACACGTCCATCACACTGAAAAACGTCCATCACACTGAAACACGTCCATCACACGTCCATCACACTGAAACACGTCCATCACACTGAGACATGTCCATCACACTGAAAAACGTCCATCACACTGAAACACGACCATCATATTGAAACACGTCCATCACACTGAAACATGTCCATCACACGTCCATCACACTGCATACTCGTCCATCACACTGCAAACATGTCCATCACACTGAAACACGTCCATCACATTGAAACACGTCCATCACACTGAAACACGTCCATCACATTGAAACACGTCCATCACACGTCCATCATATTGAAACACGTCCATCACACTGAAACACGACCATCACACTGAAACACGTCCATCACACGTCCATCATATTGAAACACGTCCATCACACTGAAACACGACCATCACACTGAAACACGTCCATCACACGTCCATCACACGTCCATCACACTGAAACACGTCCATCACACTGAAACACGACCATCACACTGAAACACGACCATCACACTGAAACAAGTCCATCACACGTCCATCATATTGAAACACGTCCATCACACTGAAACACGTCCATCACACTGAAACACGTCCATCACACGTCCATCACACGTCCATCACATTGAAACACGTCCATCACATTGAAACACGTCCATCACACTGAAACACGTCCATCATATTGAAACACGTCCATCACACTGAAACACGTCCATCACATTGAAACACGTCCATCATATTGAAACACGTCCATCACACTGAAACACGTCCATCACACTGAGACATGTCCATCACACTGAAACACGTCCATCATATTGAAACACGTCCATCACACTGAAACACGTCCATCACATTGAAACACGACCATCATATTGAAACACGTCCATCACACTGCAAACATGTCCATCACACGTCCATCACACTGCATACTCGTCCATCACACTGAAACACGTCCATCACACTGAAACATGTCCATCACACTGAAACACGTCCATCACACTGAAACACGACCATCACATTGAAACACGACCATCATATTGAAACACGTCCATCACACTGCATACTCGTCCATCACACTGCAAACTTGTCCATCACACTGAAACACGTCCATCACACTGAAACACGTCCATCACACTGAAACACGTCCATCACATTGAAACACGTCCATCACACTGAAACACGTCCATCACATTGAAACACGTCCATCACACTGAAACACGACCATCACACTGAAACACGTCCATCACACGTCCATCACACTGAAACACGTCCATCACATTGAAACACGTCCATCACATTGAAACACGTCCATCACACTGAAACACGTCCATCACACTGGAACACGACCATCACACTGAAACACGTCCATCACATTGAAACACGTCCATCACATTGAAACACGTCCATCACACTGAAACACGACCATCACACTGAAACACGTCCATCACACATCCATCATATTGAAACACGTCCATCACACTGAAACACGACCATCACACTGAAACACGTCCATCACACGTCCATCACACTGAAACACGTCCATCACACTGCAAACATGTCCATCACACTGAAACACGTCCATCACACTGAAACATGTCCATCACACTGAAACACGTCCATCACACTGCAAACATGTCCATCACACTGCAAACATGTCCATCACACTGAAACACGTCCATCACACTGCAAACATGTCCATCACACTGAAACACGTCCATCACACTGAAACACGTCCATCACACGTCCATCACACTGAAACACGTCCATCACATTGAAACACGTCCATCACACGTCCATCACACTGAAAAACGCCCATCACACTGAAAAACGTCCATCACACTGAAACACCTCCATTACACGTCCATCACACTGAAACACGTCCATCACACTGAAAAACGTCCATCACACGTCCATCACACTGAAACACGTCCATCACACTGAAAAACGTCCATCACACTGAAACACGACCATCACATTGAAACATGACCATCATATTGAAACACGTCCATCACACTGCAAACATGTCCATCACACTGAAACACGTCCATCACATTGAAACACGTCCATCACACTGAAACACGTCCATCACATTGAAACACGTCCATCACACGTCCATCACACTGAAACACGTCCATCACATTGAAACACGTCCATCACACTGCAAACATGTCCATCACACGTCCATCACACTGCATACTCGTCCATCACACTGAAACACGTCCATCACACTGAAACACGTCCATCACACTGAAACACGTCCATCACACTGAAACACGACCATCACATTGAAACACGACCATCATATTGAAACACGTCCATCACACTGCAAACATGTCCATCACACTGAAACACGTCCATCACACTGAAACACGTCCATCACACCAAACATGCCCATCACACTGAAACACGTCCATCACACTGAAACACGTCCATCACACTGAAACACGTCCATCACACTGAAACACGTCCATCATATTGAAACACGTCCATCACACTGAAACACGTCCATCACATTGAAACACGACCATCATATTGAAACACGTCCATCACACTGCAAACATGTCCATCACACGTCCATCACACTGCATACTCGTCCATCACACTGAAACACGTCCATCACACTGAAACATGTCCATCACACTGAAACACGTCCATCACACTGAAACACGACCATCACATTGAAACACGACCATCATATTGAAACACGTCCATCACACTGCATACTCGTCCATCACACTGCAAACTTGTCCATCACACTGAAACACGTCCATCACACTGAAACACGTCCATCACACTGAAACACGTCCATCACATTGAAACACGTCCATCACACTGAAACACGTCCATCACATTGAAACACGTCCATCACACTGAAACACGACCATCACACTGAAACACGTCCATCACACGTCCATCACACTGAAACACGTCCATCACATTGAAACACGTCCATCACATTGAAACACGTCCATCACACTGAAACACGTCCATCACACTGGAACACGACCATCACACTGAAACACGTCCATCACATTGAAACACGTCCATCACATTGAAACACGTCCATCACACTGAAACACGACCATCACACTGAAACACGTCCATCACACATCCATCATATTGAAACACGTCCATCACACTGAAACACGACCATCACACTGAAACACGTCCATCACACGTCCATCACACTGAAACACGTCCATCACACTGCAAACATGTCCATCACACTGAAACACGTCCATCACACTGAAACATGTCCATCACACTGAAACACGTCCATCACACTGCAAACATGTCCATCACACTGCAAACATGTCCATCACACTGAAACACGTCCATCACACTGCAAACATGTCCATCACACTGAAACACGTCCATCACACTGAAACACGTCCATCACACGTCCATCACACTGAAACACGTCCATCACATTGAAACACGTCCATCACACGTCCATCACACTGAAAAACGCCCATCACACTGAAAAACGTCCATCACACTGAAACACCTCCATTACACGTCCATCACACTGAAACACGTCCATCACACTGAAAAACGTCCATCACACGTCCATCACACTGAAACACGTCCATCACACTGAAAAACGTCCATCACACTGAAACACGTCCATCACACGTCCATCACACTGAAACACGTCCATCACACTGAGACATGTCCATCACACTGAAAAACGTCCATCACACTGAAACACGTCCATCACACTGAAACACGTCCATCACATTGAAACACGTCCATCACACGTCCATCATATTGAAACACGTCCATCACACTGAAACACGACCATCACACTGAAACACGTCCATCACACGTCCATCATATTGAAACACGTCCATCACACTGAAACACGACCATCACACTGAAACACGTCCATCACACGTCCATCACACGTCCATCACACTGAAACACGTCCATCACACTGAAACACGTCCATCACACTGAAACACGACCATCACACTGAAACACGACCATCACACTGAAACACGACCATCACACTGAAACAAGTCCATCACACGTCCATCATATTGAAACACGTCCATCACACTGAAACACGTCCATCACACTGAAACACGTCCATCACACGTCCATCACACGGCCATCACATTGAAACACGTCCATCACATTGAAACACGTCCATCACACTGAAACACGTCCATCACATTGAAACACGTCCATCATATTGAAACACGTCCATCACACTGAAACACGTCCATCACACTGAGACATGTCCATCACACTGAAAAACGTCCATCACACTGAAACACGTCCATCACACGTCCATCACACTGAAACACGTCCATCACACGTCCATCACACTGAAACATGTCCATCACACGTCCATCACACTGAAACACGTCCATCACACTGAAACACGTCCATCACACGTCCATCACACTGAAACACGTCCATCACACTGAAACACGTCCATCACACGTCCATCACACTGAAACATGTCCATCACACATCCATCACACTGAAACACGTCCATCACACTGCAAACATGTCCATCACACTGAAACACGTCCATCACACTGAAACATGTCCATCACACTGAAACATGTCCATCACACTGCAAACATGTCCATCACACTGCAAACATGTCCATCACACTGAAACACGTCCATCACACTGTAAACATGTCCATCACACTGAAAAACGTCCATCACACTGAAACATGTCCATCACACTGCAAACATGTCCATCACACTGAAACACGTCCATCACACTGAAACATGTCCATCACACTGCAAACATGTCCATCACATTGAAACACGTCCATCACACTGAAAACACGTCCATCACACTGAAACACGTCCATCATATTGAAACACGTCCATCACACTGAAACACGTCCATCACACTGAGACATGTCCATCACACTGAAAAACGTCCATCACACTGAAACACGTCCATCACACTGAGACATGTCCATCACACTGAAAAACGTCCATCACACTGAAACACGTCCATCACACGTCCATCACACTGAAACACGTCCATCACACGTCCATCACACTGAAACATGTCCATCACACGTCCATCACACTGAAACACGTCCATCACACTGAAACACGTCCATCACACTGAAACACGTCCATCACACGTCCATCACACTGAAACACGTCCATCACACTGAAACACGTCCATCACACTGAAACACGTCCATCACACGTCCATCACACTGAAACATGTCCATCACACATCCATCACACTGAAACACGTCCATCACACTGCAAACATGTCCATCACACTGCAAACATGTCCATCACACTGAAACACGTCCATCACACTGTAAACATGTCCATCACACTGAAAAACGTCCATCACACTGAAACATGTCCATCACACTGCAAACATGTCCATCACACTGAAACACGTCCATCACACTGAAACATGTCCATCACACTGCAAACATGTCCATCACACTGCAAACATATCCATCACACTGAAACACGTCCATCACACTGAAACATGTCCATCACACGTCCATCACACTGAAACACGTCCATCACACTGCAAACATGTCCATCACACTGCAAACATGTCCATCACACTGAAACACGTCCATCACACTGAAACACGTCCATCACACTGAAACACGTCCATCACACGTCCATCACACTGAAACACGTCCATCACACTGAAACACGTCCATCACACTGAAACACGTCCATCACACGTCCATCACACGTCCATCACACGTCCATCACACTGAAACATGTCCATCACACGTCCATCACACTGAAACACGTCCATCACACTGCAAACATGTCCATCACACTGAAACACGTCCATCACACTGAAACATGTCCATCACACTGAAACACGTCCATCACACTGCAAACATGTCCATCACACTGCAAACATGTCCATCACACTGAAACACGTCCATCACACTGAAACATGTCCATCACACGTCCATCACACTGAAACACGTCCATCACACGTCCATCACACTGAAACACGTCCATCACATTGAAACACGTCCATCACACTGAAACACGTCCATCACACTGAAAAACGTCCATCACACTGAAAAACGTCCATCACACTGAAACACGTCCATCACACGTCCATCACACGTCCATCACACTGAAAAACGTCCATCTCACTGAAACACGTCCATCACATTGAAACACGTCCATCACACTGAAAAACGTCCATCACACTGAAACACGTCCATCACACGTCCATCACACTGAAAAACGTCCATCACATTGAAACACGTCCATCACATTGAAACACGTCCATCACACTGAAAAACGTCCATCACATTGAAAAACGTCCATCACACTGAAAAACGTCCATCACACTGAAACACGTCCATCACACGTCCATCACACTGAAAAACGTCCATCACATTGAAACACGTCCATCACACTGAAAAACGTCCATCACATTGAAAAACGTCCATCACACTGAAAAACGTCCATCACACTGAAACACGTCCATCACACGTCCATCACACTGAAAAACGTCCATCACATTGAAACACGTCCATCACACTGAAAAACGTCCATCACACGTCCATCACACTGAAAAACGTCCATCACACGTCCATCACACTGAAAAACGTCCATCACACTGAAACACGTCCATCACACGTCCATCACACTGAAAAACGTCCATCACACTGAGACATGTCCATCACACTGAAACATGTCCATCACACTGCAAACATGTCCATCACACTGAAACACGTCCATCACACTGTAAACATGTCCATCACACTGAAAAACGTCCATCACACTGAAACATGTCCATCACACTGCAAACATGTCCATCACACTGAAACACGTCCATCACACTGAAACATGTCCATCACACTGCAAACATGTCCATCACACTGCAAACATATCCATCACACTGAAACACGTCCATCACACTGAAACATGTCCATCACACGTCCATCACACTGAAACACGTCCATCACACTGCAAACATGTCCATCACACTGCAAACATGTCCATCACACTGAAACACGTCCATCACACTGAAACACGTCCATCACACTGAAACACGTCCATCACACGTCCATCACACTGAAACACGTCCATCACACTGAAACACGTCCATCACACTGAAACACGTCCATCACACGTCCATCACACGTCCATCACACTGAAACATGTCCATCACACGTCCATCACACTGAAACACGTCCATCACACTGCAAACATGTCCATCACACTGAAACACGTCCATCACACTGAAACATGTCCATCACACTGAAACACGTCCATCACACTGCAAACATGTCCATCACACTGCAAACATGTCCATCACACTGAAACACGTCCATCACACTGAAACATGTCCATCACACGTCCATCACACTGAAACACGTCCATCACACGTCCATCACACTGAAACACGTCCATCACATTGAAACACGTCCATCACACTGAAACACGTCCATCACACTGAAAAACGTCCATCACACTGAAAAACGTCCATCACACTGAAACACGTCCATCACACGTCCATCACACGTCCATCACACTGAAAAACGTCCATCACACTGAAACACGTCCATCACATTGAAACACGTCCATCACACTGAAAAACGTCCATCACACTGAAACACGTCCATCACACGTCCATCACACTGAAAAACGTCCATCACATTGAAACACGTCCATCACATTGAAACACGTCCATCACACTGAAAAACGTCCATCACACTGAAACACGTCCATCACATTGAAAAACGTCCATCACACTGAAAAACGTCCATCACACTGAAACACGTCCATCACACGTCCATCACACTGAAAAACGTCCATCACATTGAAACACGTCCATCACACTGAAAAACGTCCATCACATTGAAAAACGTCCATCACACTGAAAAACGTCCATCACACTGAAACACGTCCATCACACGTCCATCACACTGAAAAACGTCCATCACATTGAAACACGTCCATCACACTGAAAAACGTCCATCACACGTCCATCACACTGAAAAACGTCCATCACACGTCCATCACACTGAAAAACGTCCATCACACTGAAACACGTCCATCACACGTCCATCACACTGAAAAACGTCCATCACACTGAGACATGTCCATCACACTGAAACATGTCCATCACACGTCCATCACACTGAAACATGTCCATCACACGTCCATCACATTGAAACACGTCCATCACACTGAAAAACGTCCATCACACTGAAACACGTCCATCACACGTCCATCACACTGAAAAACGTCCATCACATTGAAACACGTCCATCACACTGAAACACGTCCATCACACGTCCATCACACTGAAAAACGTCCATCACATTGAAACACGTCCATCACATTGAAACACGTCCATCACACTGAAAAACGTCCATCACACGTCCATCACACTGAAAAACGTCCATCACACGTCCATCACACTGAAAAACGTCCATCACACGTCCATCACACTGAAAAACGTCCATCACACTGAAACACGTCCATCACACGTCCATCACACTGAAACACGTCCATCACACTGAAACACGTCCATCACACTGAAACACGTCCATCACACTGAAACACGTCCATCACACTGAAACACGTCCATCACACGTCCATCACACTGAAACATGTCCATCACACTGAAACACGTCCATCACATTGAAACACGTCCATCACACGTCCATCACACTGAAACACGTCCATCACACTGAAACACGTCCATCACACGTCCATCACACGTCCATCACACGTCCATCACACGTCCATCACACGTCCATCACACTGAAACATGTCCATCACATTGAAACACGTCCATCACACGTCCATCACACTGAAACACGTCCATCACATTGAAACACGTCCATCACACGTCCATCACACTGAAACACGTCCATCACATTGAAACACGTCCATCACACTGAAACACGTCCATCACACTGAAACACGTCCATCACATTGAAACACGTCCATCACACGTCCATCACACTGAAACACGTCCATCACATTGAAACACGTCCATCACACGTCCATCACACTGAAACACGTCCATCACATTGAAACACGTCCATCACACTGAAACACGTCCATCACATTGAAACACGTCCATCACACTGAAACACGTCCATCACACTGAAACACGACCATCATATTGAAACACGTCCATCACACTGAAACACGTCCATCACACTGAAACACGTCCATCACATTGAAACACGTCCATCACACTGAAACACGTCCATCACATTGAAACACGACCATCACATTGAAACACGTCCATCACACTGAAACACGTCCATCACACTGAAACACGTCCATCACACGTCCATCACACGTCCATCACACGTCCATCACACTGAAACACGTCCATCACATTGAAACACGTCCATCACTAGGGATGGGTATCGTTAACATTTTAACGGTTTTACTACTCCTATCGATACTGCTTAACGATCTGCTACTTTAACGGTATTCTTATCGGTTCTTTTTGGGGGGGTTTAAAGGATAACTTCATGATTTTTCAGCCTAGACCCTATTTTCCCATGTGGATCCAGTATTCAGGGAGGGAGCACCGGCCGGCAGCCGCGAAATGAGATACAGTGTAACTAAATGGGGCACCGGTCACATGCCACAGTGTTGTCAGACACTTATTGTAACGATCTGAGCCTGTCGGAAGCAAAAACAGAATTAAGACTGCTTTATTTTCTGAAATATATATTCATGAGATTAAATGTGCAAGGTAATGTTTTTGTAGCAATAATAAACCTCCTCCAGTACTGAAAGCAGAACTGATAACGTTGGAAGTTTATCAGTACTGCGGTATTTCATAATTCAGCCCTGGGGCCCATTTCGTACCAGGTTTCGGTACCCATCCCTATTCATCACATTCAGTGATGTCAGTAACTTTAACTGAATTTTATCTGAATGTCTTTTCGTGTTGTGTCATATTGTGTTGTTCAGGTGCGGGACCTGTCTGTTGCGTACCTCTTGGTAGGAGTGACATACCTGTATGTAGGGGTGCTGATCTTTTCTGCCTTCCCCTCTCCTCCTCTCTTCAAAGACTGCATCGAACCAGTGAGATTTACATTTCTTATGTTTTTATTTTCAAACTAAGATAAGATAGACTTTTTTGATCCCCACTGGGGAAAATTCACTTGTGACAACAGCTCAAAGTAAAGGACAGGGTAAAACAAGTGATGGATAAAAAAGGCAAGACAGAGAGACAATAAAATACAATAATAATATTATTAATTAGTATATACACTATGTACACCTTTCACTTAGTGTGGATGGTCTAAAACACACATGGTGTGTATCATGGTGATCTGGTTGATGATAAGGAAAGTGACCAACAGTATTGCACAATAAATAACAATTGCACATGAGAAGTAATTGCACATGACATAACTGCATGGTATAGATGAGGTAATAAAAATGCAGAAGCATATGTACCAAAGTCTGGTATACCATAATAATATGTTACAGGAGATATGCAGAGATAGACAAACAGTGCAGTAGCTGCCATGTAGTGACTGGTGGGTGAGTTACAGAGTGTTGTGATCAGACAGTGGTGCTGATGTTATAAAGTCTGACTGCAGATGGGATGAAGGACCTGTGGTAGCGCTCCTTCTTGCAGGGTGGGCGTCTCAGTCTGCTGCTGAAGGAGCTGCTTAAGGCCCCCACAGTCTCATGCAGGGGGTGAGAGGGGTTGTCCATGATAGACGTCAGCTTGGCAAACATCCTCCTTTCACCCACCTCCTCTATGGAGTCCAGAGGACAGTCCAGGACAGACCCGGCCCTCCTGTCCCTCTCTGTGCTCCCTCCTCCCCGGCAGACCGCTACATAGAAGACTGCAGACGCCACCACAGTGTCATAAAGTGTCCTTAACAGAGTCAGTTTCCTGGGGTGTCTTCCTGCGGATTTCGATCACCATCTCCTTCGTCTTTCTGCCGTTGAGCGGAAGATGGTTAAGCTCACACCAGTCGACTGGAGGTGACAGCTCCCAGAGTTGTAACTGTAGACCGATGTGTACAGGGGGAAGAGAAAGGGGGAGAGCACTGTCCCCTGTGGGGCCCCCGTGCTGCAGACCACCATGTCAGACACACAGTCCTGGAGCCTCACACACTGCGGTCTGTTGGTGAGGTAGTCGATAGTTCACGCAGCCAGGCAACAGTCTACTTGCGCTCTTTCTAGCTTCCCCCTGAGCAGCGAAGTCTGAATTGTGTTGAAGGCACTGGAAAAGTCAAAGAACATGACCCTCACAGTGCTGCCGGTGTTCTCCAAGTGAGTCAGGGACCTGTGCAGCAGGTAGATGACTGCATCATCCACTCCAATGCCGGGCTGATAAGCGAACTGCAGCGGATCCAGATTTGGGCTCACCAGGGGGCATTATACTTTATAGTAAGCGTGTGTGGAAATATGGACAGAGCATAAGAAACACACAAAGATCTGTGTCGTATCTGCTCCTCTCCTAACATCTGTTTCCTCCCTACGCGGCGTGATAACTCTGATGAACTACACATGGATCACCAACGGTTCAACTCATTCACAGCAAGGTGTAGTTTATTCTTTATAAAGGTTATTCACTGAAATACGGACAGATCGTAGCCATATTGAGTCAGGGGCATGAGCAAGATCTGTGACAGGTCTGTGTCCTCATTGTGCTGCATGATTAAACTCTGATAACTGCGGATCATATCTAAAACCAGAGTCAAATCTGTTAAACTGATTCAGTTGGTTTGCCCACTCCTGGTCTCCTGCTTCAGGCCCCCTCTCGTGGCCTCTGCTGTGTCCTGAGATGGTTTTTAGTCCTCTCCAGACCTCCCGTGCATTGTTCTGCTGGAGCTCCTCCTCCATCTTAGCCTTGTAGCTGGCCTTGCATTCCCTGATTTGCTGTTTTAACTCCTTCTGCTCCCTCCTCAGCTCCTCTTTGTCCCCAGATCTACAAACCCTCTTTTTTTCTTCTAGCAGGGCCTTTAGTTCAGGGGTCACCCAGGGTTTGTTGTTGGAGAAATACTGTACTTTCCTGATGGGCACAGTGTTCTCCACACAAAGATTATGTAGTCCGTAATGCATTGAGTCAAACTGTCAATATCCTCTCTGTGTGGGCTGCACAGTATATCCCAGTCCGCGTCTCACTGGCCTCCTCAAACCACTTCTTCACATACCTTTTGGTGGGGGTTGTTTCTTCACCATAGGTATGTAAAGGGGCTGCAGTCTCACCAGGTTGTGATCTGAGCGGCCCAGCGGGGGAGGGGTGAAGAGCTGTATGCATTCTTAGTGTTTGCAAACAGTAAGTCCAAAGTTCTATTGTCTCTGGTGTGGCAAGGTGGGGAGAGTGGCAGACAGTGTTGCATGATTAAAGTCCCCTGATATGAGGACGAGGGCCTCAGGGTGCGATGTTTGCAGCTGAGACACTACACTGTGGATGAGCTCACAGGCTGCAGCAGCATCGGCCGAGGGGGGGAGAAGTTCAAGATCCTTAGTGCAGTGCTGCTCTTTAACACCGATATGCTCAGGGTTACACCATCTCTCATTCACATACGTCACGTCCCCCTCCCTTCCTCTTACCACTCTACCTCGCGCTCCAGTCTGCTCTGATGAGATGAAATCCGTCCAATTTACGACCGAGTCTGGACTGAGTTCGTCCAGCCAGTAATCTCACCAGTTGCACATCCATGGTTGTATTGTGCAAATGTGTTACTAGTCAAAAAAATAAGAAACAGAAAAAAACACAAAGTACGCATAAACAGACTAAATCACAGAAAGTTGGGAAGAGCTGCTGTGGCTGCCGCTCACACGGCGCCATCTTGATGTCTGTGCATGTTTTTACAGTGTGCACATGTGCAATAAAAACCTCAAGTATAACTGAACCTTAAAATGTGAGAGCTCAGACCAAGACAGTGTTCAGGTTCTGATCCAGATCCAGTAGTGTCTACATGTTGTATTGATATAATACATAATATCATATTAGTATAATATACCAGAGTATACAGTACCATGTAATAACAATCAGTGACTGCACCCCCCCGCAGAACTTCCTCGATAACTTCCCCAGCAGTGATGTGCTGGTGTTTGTGGCTCGGAGCTTCCTGCTGTTTCAGATGATCACAGTCTACCCTCTGCTGGGCTACCTGGTCCGGGTCCAAATGATGGGCCAGATATTTGGGAACCACTACCCAAGGTAACACTGGGATACCTGTGAGGGCTGCAGACCTTTAGTCACACTGATAAAAATAATAACCAATGATTTATATTATACATATAACTGATGACATCATAACCCTGCAGTAAGTTATGATTAAAGATAAAGATTTCAGAAGATTCAGGATAAAGATTTCAGATGATTCAAGATAAAGATTTCAGGTGATTCAGGATAAAGATTTCAGATGATTCAAGACAAAGATTTCGGATGATTCAGGATAAAGATTTCAGATGATTCAAGATAAAGATTTCGGATGATTCAAGATAAAGATTTCAGATGATTCAAGGATAAAGATTTCAGGATAAAGATTTCGGATGATTCAAGATAAAGATTTCGGATGATTCAGGATAAAGATTTCAGATGATTCAAGATAAAGATTTCAGGATAAAGATTTCAGATGATTCAAGATAAAGATTTCAGATGATTCAAGATAAAGATTTCAGGATAAAGATTTCAGATGATTCAAGATAAAGATTTCAGATGATTCAAGATAAAGATTTCAGGATAAAGATTTCAGATGATTCAAGATAAAGATTTCAGATGATTCAAGATAAAGATTTCAGATGATTCAAGGATAAAGATTTCAGGATAAAGATTTCGGATGATTCAAGATAAAGATTTCAGATGATTCAGGATAAAGATTTCAGATCATTCAAGATAAAGATTTCAGATCATTCAAGATAAACATTTCAGGTGATTCAGGATAAAGATTTCAGATGATTCAGGATAAAGATTTCAGATCATTCAAGATAAAGATTTCAGATGATTCAAGATAAAGATTTCAGGATAAAGATTTCAGATGATTCAAGACAAAGATTTCGGATGATTCAGGATAAAGATTTCAGATGATTCAAGATAAAGATTTCAGGATAAAGATTTCAGATGATTCAAGATAAAGATTTCAGGATAAAGATTTCAGATGATTCAAGATAAAGATTTCAGGATAAAGATTTCGGATGATTCAGGATAAAGATTTCGGATGATTCAAGATAAAGAATTCAGATGATTCAAGATAAAGATTTCAGGATAAAGATTTCGGATGATTCAGGATAAAGATTTCAGATGATTCAAGATAAAGATTTCGGATGATTCAGGATAAAGATTTCGGATGATTCAAGATAAAGATTTCAGGATAAAGATTTCAGATGATTCAGGATAAAGATTTCAGATGATTCAAGATAAAGATTTCAGGATAAAGATTTCAGATGATTCAAGATAAAGATTTCAGATGATTCAGGATAAAGATTTCAGATGATTCCAGATAAAGATTTCAGGATAAAGATTTCGGATGATTCAGGATAAAGATTTCGGATGATTCAGGATAAAGATTTCAGATGATTCAAGACAAAGATTTCAGGATAAAGATTTCAGATGATTCAAGATAAAGATTTCAGATGATTCAAGATAAAGATTTTAGATGATTCAGGATAAAGATTTTGCATGATTCAGGATAAAGATTTCAGATGATTCAAGATAAAGATTTCAGGATAAAGATTTCAGATGATTTAAGATTTCAGATGATTCAAGATAAAGATTTTAGATGATTCAGGATAAAGATTTCAGATGATTCAGGATAAAGATTTCAGATGATTCAGGATAAAGATCTCAGATGATTCAAGATAAAGATTTCAGGATAAAGATTTCAGATGATTCAAGATAAAGATTTCAGATGATTCAAGATAAAGATTTCAGGTGATTCAAGATAAAGATTTCAGATGATTCAGGATAAAGATTTCAGATGATTCAAGATAAAGATTTCAGGATAAAGATTTCAGATCATTCAAGATAAAGATTTCAGGTGATTCAAGATAAAGATTTCAGGATAAAGATTTCAGATGATTCAAGATAAAGATTTCAGATGATTCAGGATAAAGATTTCAGGATAAAGATTTCAGATGATTCAAGATAAAGATTTCAGGTGATTCAGGATAAAGATTTCAGATGATTCAGGATAAAGATTTCAGATCATTCAAGATAAAGATTTCAGGATAAAGATTTCAGATCATTCAAGATAAAGATTTCAGGTGATTCAAGATAAAGATTTCAGGATAAAGATTTCAGATGATTCAAGATAAAGATTTCAGATGATTCAGGATAAAGATTTCAGATGATTCAAGATAAAGATTTCAGATGATTCAGGATAAAGATTTCAGATGATTCAAGATAAAGATTTCGGATGATTCAGGATAAAGATTTCAGATGATTCAAGATAAAGATTTCGGATGATTCAAGATAAAGATTTCAGATGATTCAAGGATAAAGATTTCAGGATAAAGATTTCGGATGATTCAAGATAAAGATTTCGGATGATTCAGGATAAAGATTTCAGATGATTCAAGATAAAGATTTCAGGATAAAGATTTCAGATGATTCAAGATAAAGATTTCAGATGATTCAAGGATAAAGATTTCAGGATAAAGATTTCGGATGATTCAAGATAAAGATTTCAGATGATTCAGGATAAAGATTTCAGATCATTCAAGATAAAGATTTCAGATCATTCAAGATAAACATTTCAGGTGATTCAGGATAAAGATTTCAGATGATTCAGGATAAAGATTTCAGATCATTCAAGATAAAGATTTCAGGATAAAGATTTCAGATCATTCAGGATAAAGATTTCAGATGATTCAAGATAAAGATTTCAGGATAAAGATTTCAGATGATTCAAGACAAAGATTTCGGATGATTCAGGATAAAGATTTCAGATGATTCAAGATAAAGATTTCAGGATAAAGATTTCAGATGATTCAAGATAAAGATTTCAGGATAAAGATTTCAGATGATTCAAGATAAAGATTTCAGGATAAAGATTTCGGATGATTAAGGATAAAGATTTCGGATGATTCAAGATAAAGATTTCAGATGATTCAAGATAAAGATTTCAGGATAAAGATTTCAGATGATTCAAGATAAAGATTTCAGGATAAAGATTTCGGATGATTCAGGATAAAGATTTCAGATGATTCAAGATAAAGATTTCAGATGATTCAAGATAAAGATTTCAGGATAAAGATTTCAGATGATTCAGGATAAAGATTTCGGATGATTCAAGATAAAGATTTCAGATGATTCAAGATAAAGATTTCAGGATAAAGATTTCAGATGATTCAAGATAAAGATTTCAGATGATTCAAGATAAAGATTTCAGATCATTCAAGATAAAGATTTCAGGATAAAGATTTCAGATGATTCAAGATAAAGATTTCAGGATAAAGATTTCGGATGATTCAGGATAAAGATTTCAGATGATTCAAGATAAAGATTTCAGATGATTCAAGATAAAGATTTCAGGATAAAGATTTCAGATGATTCAGGATAAAGATTTCGGATGATTCAAGATAAAGATTTCAGGATAAAGATTTCAGATGATTCAGGATAAAGATTTCGGATGATTCAAGATAAAGATTTCAGATGATTCAAGATAAAGATTTCAGGATAAAGATTTCAGATGATTCAAGATAAAGATTTCAGATGATTCAAGATAAAGATTTCAGATCATTCAAGATAAAGATTTCAGGATAAAGATTTCAGATGATTCAAGATAAAGATTTCAGGATAAAGATTTCGGATGATTCAGGATAAAGATTTCAGATGATTCAAGATAAAGATTTCAGATGATTCAAGATAAAGATTTCAGGATAAAGATTTCAGATGATTCAGGATAAAGATTTCGGATGATTCAAGATAAAGATTTCAGATGATTCAAGATAAAGATTTCAGGATAAAGATTTCAGATGATTCAAGATAAAGATTTCAGGATAAAGATTTCGGATGATTCAGGATAAAGATTTCAGATGATTCAAGATAAAGATTTCAGATGATTCAAGATAAAGATTTCAGGATAAAGATTTCAGATCATTCAAGATAAAGATTTCAGATGATTCAAGATAAAGATTTCAGATCATTCAAGATAAAGATTTCAGATGATTCAGGATAAAGATTTCAGATGATTCAAGATAAAGATTTCAGGATAAAGATTTCGGATGATTCAGGATAAAGATTTCGGATGATTCAGGATAAAGATTTCAGATGATTCAAGATAAAGATTTCAGGATAAAGATTTCAGATGATTCAAGATAAAGATTTCAGATGATTCAAGATAAAGATTTTAGATGATTCAGGATAAAGATTTTGCATGATTCAGGATAAAGATTTCAGATGATTCAAGATAAAGATTTCAGGATAAAGATTTCAGATGATTTAAGATTTCAGATGATTCAAGATAAAGATTTTAGATGATTCAGGATAAAGATTTCAGATGATTCAGGATAAAGATTTCAGATGATTCAAGATAAAGATTTCAGGATAAAGATTTCAGATGATTCAAGATAAAGATTTCAGATGATTCAAGATAAAGATTTCAGGTGATTCAGGATAAAGATTTCAGATGATTCAGGATAAAGATTTCAGATCATTCAAGATAAAGATTTCAGATGATTCAAGATAAAGATTTCAGGTGATTCAGGATAAAGATTTCAGATGATTCAGGATAAAGATTTCAGATCATTCAAGATAAAGATTTCAGGATAAAGATTTCAGATCATTCAAGATAAAGATTTCAGGTGATTCAAGATAAAGATTTCAGGATAAAGATTTCAGATGATTCAAGATAAAGATTTCAGATGATTCAGGATAAAGATTTCAGATGATTCAAGATAAAGATTTCAGGATAAAGATTTCAGATGATTCAAGATAAAGATTTCAGATGATTCAAGATAAAGATTTCAGGTGATTCAGGATAAAGATTTCAGATGATTCAGGATAAAGATTTCAGATCATTCAAGATAAAGATTTCAGGATAAAGATTTCAGATCATTCAAGATAAAGATTTCAGGTGATTCAAGATAAAGATTTCAGGATAAAGATTTCAGGTGATTCAGGATAAAGATTTCAGATGATTCAGGATAAAGATTTCAGATCATTCAAGATAAAGATTTCAGGATAAAGATTTCAGATCATTCAAGATAAAGATTTCAGGTGATTCAAGATAAAGATTTCAGGATAAAGATTTCAGATGATTCAAGATAAAGATTTCAGATGATTCAGGATAAAGATTTCAGATGATTCAAGATAAAGATTTCAGATGATTCAGGATAAAGATTTCAGATGATTCAAGATAAAGATTTCAGGATAAAGATTTTAGATGATTCAAGATAAAGATTTCAGGATAAAGATTTTAGATGATTCAAGATAAAGATTTCAGGATAAAGATTTCAGATGATTCAAGATAAAGATTTCAGATGATTCAAGATAAAGATTTCAGATGATTCAGGATAAAGATTTCAGATCATTCAAGATAAAGATTTCAGGATAAAGATTTTAGAAGATTCAGGATAAAGATTTCAGATGATTCAAGATAAAGATTTCAGGATAAAGATTTCAGATGATTCAAGATAAAGATTTCAGATGATTCAGGATAAAGATTTCAGGTGATTCAGGATAAAGATTTCAGATGATTCAGGATAAAGATTTCAGATCATTCAAGATAAAGATTTCAGGATAAAGATTTCAGATCATTCAAGATAAAGATTTCAGGTGATTCAAGATAAAGATTTCAGGATAAAGATTTCAGATGATTCAAGATAAAGATTTCAGATGATTCAGGATAAAGATTTCAGATGATTCAAGATAAAGATTTCAGGATAAAGATTTTAGATGATTCAAGATAAAGATTTCAGGATAAAGATTTTAGATGATTCAAGACAAAGATTTCAGGATGAAGATTTCAGATGATTCAAGATAAAGATTTCAGATGATTCAAGATAAAGATTTCAGATGATTCAGGATAAAGATTTCAGATCATTCAAGATAAAGATTTCAGGATAAAGATTTTAGAAGATTCAGGATAAAGATTTCAGATGATTCAGGATAAAGATTTCAGAAGATTCAGGATAAAGATTTCAGGATAAAGATTTTAGAAGATTCAGGATAAAGATTTCAGGATAAAGATTTCAGATTCAGGATAAAGATTTCAGATGATTCAAGATAAAGATTTCAGGATAAAGATTTCAGATGATTCAGGATAAAGATTTCAGATGATTCAAGATAAAGATTTCAGGATAAAGATTTCAGATGATTCAAGATAAAGATTTTAGATGATTCAGGATAAAGATTTCAGATGATTCAAGATAAAGATTTTAGATGATTCAGGATAAAGATTTCAGATGATTCAAGATAAAGATTTCAGATGATTCAGGATAAAGATTTCAGATGATTCAAGATAAAGATTTCAGGATAAAGATTTTAGATGATTCAAGATAAAGATTTCAGGATAAAGATTTTAGATGATTCAAGATAAAGATTTCAGGATAAAGATTTCAGATCATTCAAGATAAAGATTTCAGATGATTCAAGATAAAGATTTCAGATGATTCAGGATAAAGATTTCAGATCATTCAAGATAAAGATTTCAGGATAAAGATTTTAGAAGATTCAGGATAAAGATTTCAGATGATTCAAGATAAAGATTTCAGGATAAAGATTTCAGATGATTCAAGATAAAGATTTCAGATGATTCAGGATAAAGATTTCAGGTGATTCAGGATAAAGATTTCAGATGATTCAGGATAAAGATTTCAGATCATTCAAGATAAAGATTTCAGGATAAAGATTTCAGATCATTCAAGATAAAGATTTCAGGTGATTCAAGATAAAGATTTCAGGATAAAGATTTCAGATGATTCAAGATAAAGATTTCAGATGATTCAGGATAAAGATTTCAGATGATTCAAGATAAAGATTTCAGGATAAAGATTTTAGATGATTCAAGATAAAGATTTCAGGATAAAGATTTTAGATGATTCAAGACAAAGATTCCAGGATAAAGATTTCAGATCATTCAAGATAAAGATTTCAGATGATTCAGGATAAAGATTTCAGATCATTCAAGATAAAGATTTCAGGATAAAGATTTTAGAAGATTCAGGATAAAGATTTCAGATGATTCAGGATAAAGATTTCAGAAGATTCAGGATAAAGATTTCAGGATAAAGATTTTAGAAGATTCAGGATAAAGATTTCAGGATAAAGATTTCAGATTCAGGATAAAGATTTCAGATGATTCAAGATAAAGATTTCAGGATAAAGATTTCAGATGATTCAGGATAAAGATTTCAGATGATTCAAGATAAAGATTTCAGGATAAAGATTTCAGATGATTCAAGATAAAGATTTTAGATGATTCAGGATAAAGATTTCAGATGATTCAAGATAAAGATTTCGGATGATTCAGGATAAAGATTTCAGATGATTCAAGATAAAGATTTTAGATGATTCAGGATAAAGATTTCAGATGATTCAAGATAAAGATTTCGGATGATTCAGGATAAAGATTTCAGATGATTCAAGATAAAGATTTCGGGTGATTCAGGATAAAGATTTCAGATGATTCAAGATAAAGATTTTAGATGATTCAGGATAAAGATTTCAGATGATTCAAGATAAAGATTTCGGATGATTCAGGATAAAGATTTCAGATGATTCAAGATAAAGATTTCGGATGATTCAGGATAAAGATTTCAGGTGATTCAGGATAAAGATTTCAGGATAAAGATTTCAGATGATTCAAGATAAAGATTTCAGATGATTCAAGATAAAGATTTCAGGATAAAGATTTCAGATGATTCAAGATAAAGACTTCAGATGATTCAAGATAAAGATTTCGGATGATTCAGGATAAAGATTTCAGATGATTCAAGATAAAGATTTCGGATGATTCAGGATAAAGATTTCAGGTGATTCAGGATAAAGATTTCAGGATAAAGATTTCAGATGATTCAAGATAAAGATTTCAGATGATTCAAGATAAAGATTTCAGGATAAAGATTTCAGATGATTCCAGGTGAAATCACAGATTTCCACTTTTGTTTTTTTCTGTAGCTTCTTTCACATTCTGGCGCTGAACATCTTGATCGTTGGATCTGGAGTCCTGATGGCAAAGTTTTATCCCAACATTGGATCCATTATCAGGTAAACCTGTTACTCTGTACTGACTGTGATTGATAATAGTGAATAAATCCAGCGTCTGTTCTGGTGTATCTCAGTTGGCATAGTAAGAGGCAGACCTATAATAAAACATAATTATGTTAGAATAACAGAAATAAAACTGAGAATACTGACATAAGCAGACTGGTCTGACTGTGATAATATTAAATCTACGGAACACAACTTTAATTTTCGTTTTGTATACATTGTATACATTTCAGTATTTCAGAACTAAAATTGAGCAGATGAGTCTTAATAATGTAAATAAAACAGAGATGCTCTCACTTAGCCTCAGCATGCCTCTATAGAGAGATTTAATGTGTTAGTATAGACAGTAAACACAGTGTTATAACCTCTGACCCCTCAGGATCTCAGCTGTAGTCCACCTGCCGTTCTGTTCTGTTGTTCAGATGTTTTGTTCTGATGTTCTGGATGTCTGTTTTTTCCCTCTCTGTCTGTCCCCCTGCAGGTTCTCTGGGGCGACCTGTGGTCTGGCTTTAGTCTTTTTATTTCCGGCTTTAGTCCACATGATCTCTCTGAAAAGACAGGGGGCGCTCCGCTGGCCTTCCGCTCTCTTCCACAGTTTTCTGATCGTTCTGGGCATCGCCAACCTGCTGGCCCAGTTCTTCATGTAGAGGGAAGATGTCACACAGACATCTCGAATATTTAAGGCGACATGTTGCTTATATAAACCTCAACAGCCTCAGTGACAGATCTCATGTATGGTAGACTGATAGCATATCACACTTCCTGTCGACAAAAGGGACTATAACAGTTTATGTTTCAGGGAATAACAGGAGTCTGAATATATTTCTTTGTTTTCCATTCAGTCAGTGGTATGTCTGTGATTAAATGTTCGTGTCTGGACTGATCTCACTCTGAGAACTGTTACGACTACATCAGCCTAGAGAGACGTTTTTTTATTCAGTCAATCAAACATTAACGGTTCAGTTTGTCGTGAACTTTGAGACCGTTCTGATCATCATGTTTTTTATTTACAGGGAGTCACATGACAGAGTGTAAAGCCTTAGTGTGTCTCTCAGCTCATTGTTCTTCAATGTCAGGTGATCAGCAGGTGGTCGATTTGTGTTCACTAGTTGTTTCTGCTTCCCCCTGGTGGACAAAAGAAGATTAGCTGTTTAAATGTGTTACAGCTGATTTTATGATGATATAGAGTGAATCATGTGACTAACTTTGTGATCATGTAAACTGTTTATATGTTGTGTGCATTGTTTGAGATTTTTTTAATTTTTATGAGTCGTGTCCACATGATGCCTCTTTTCTAAAAACTGTGTTTAATGTATTTTACTAATGATAGGATAGACAAAGGGAATATATTTAGAGTGTAAATAAACTATGAGTCCACGACAATTTTCTGTTCATGTTTGCTTTTAATAAAAACACTTTTAATCAAAGAGAAAACAAAGACTAACAATACAATTATTACTTAAACTGTCAGCTGTCAAACTGGTGAGTTCAATTTTATTAATAGAGGTGGTGGATGGAACTGTTGAAACATGATGTTATGAATAGTTATATTAATAAAAATGATATCATAAACTTAAACTTAGCTCT
The DNA here is from genome assembly GCF_022749685.1 of Semicossyphus pulcher. Lineage (NCBI taxonomy): Eukaryota > Metazoa > Chordata > Actinopteri > Labriformes > Labridae > Semicossyphus > Semicossyphus pulcher. The sequence continues at coordinate 441,105 of NW_027211729.1, forward strand.
TGGGCCCCATGTGAATAATAACTGCACTCCTGACGTGGTATTAAAATGTTTATCTCCAGCATTTGTTTTAGAAACAGGTAACAAGACGATGTAACATCAATAACTGCTCACAGACACAATCAGTGAGAAACGAACTGTTAAGCTCAAATAAATAAACAAATCAAATCAGGATTAAATATTTTAGTCAGCTTTACATTCAGAACAGTAAAGGTGTAAAAAACATTGTGCAAACACTCAGAGTCAGGATCTAAATTACAAACCTTTACACGTTCAGGAGTTACGTTTGTAACAACAGTTCTATGAATTCAGTATGAGGCGGTGCTTTAGCACTGGATATGATCCGTATTACCCACGCACAGGTCGAGTATATAATATTATGTGACCTTGGACGACGTAGGCTGTACATATGTACACTGATCAGCCATAACATTATGACCACCTGCCTAATATTGTGTAGCTCCCTTTTGGCCTCCAAACAGCCCTGACCCGTCGAGGACTCCACCAGACCTCTGAAGGTGTGCTGAGGTATCTGGCACCAAGACGTGAGCAGCAGATCCTTTAGGTCCTGTAAGTCGAGGTGGGACCTCCATGGATCGGACTTTTTTGTCCAGCACATCCCACAAATCCTCCAAATGATTGAGATCTGGGGAATTTGGAGGCCGAGTCGACACCTTGAAGTCGTCGTTCCTCAAACCATTCCTGAACCATGTCTGCAGTGTGGCAGGGCGCATCATCCTGCTGAGAGGCCACTGCCATCAGGGAATACTGTTCCCATGAAGGGGTGGACTTGTAGTTTAGGTAGGTGGTACGTGTCAAAGTAACATCCACATGAACGGCAGGACCCAAAGTTTCCCAGCAGAACATCACCCAAAGCATCACACTGCCTCCGCCGGCTCACCTTCTTCCCATAGTGCATCCTGGTGCCATGTCTTCCCCAGGTAAGAGACGCACACGCACCTGACCATCCATATGATGTAAAAGAAAACGTGATTCATCAGACCAGGCCGCCTTCTTCCATCGCTCCGTGGTCCAGTCCTGATGCTCACGTGTCCACTGTAGGAGCTTTAAGTGGTGGACAGGGGTCAGCACGGGCACCCTGACCTGTGTTCTGACACCTTTCTATCAGAACCAGCTTTAACTTTTTCAGCAGTTTGAGGTACAGTAGCTCTTCTGTTGCATTGGACCACACGGGCCAGCCTTCCCTCCCCACACGCGTCCATGGCCCTGAACAGACCGGGTATTAACATGTGGTTTTCGTGATCGGATCACAAGTGCACAGCCTTAAGTACAAGTGTGAACACTCCCAGGACGGAGTGAGGACGCATTCAGATCCGATCACTCAGGCCACATGAGGAGGTGGTCTGGGACACATTTATCCACATACGTCTGGCAGTGTGTACGCACGTGTCCTGGGCCACATTAAGAACCGCCCACTCTCCCCATATCCATGACAACGATCATGTGGATCCGGGAGATGGAAATGGAGCATGATGCGTACAGCATACTTCACACCCAATGAGCAAGAGCCACTAATGGAAGTTTATGAAGAGGTGAAACACATAATGTTATTTTTTTAAAAGGAAACTGCTTTAATTAAACCGACTGAATGCTAAAGTAGCCTAAAAATAGCCACCAACCGTCATAGCTATAAAATGCAGGAATTACTCGTCATTTGCCTTAAAATGAGCAGTGGAAGTTAATGTTACTCAGAAAATTTACCATCAAGATAAATTACAACCACTCATCCACAATGCTACATTATATTACGGCCATGTAGCTATATATGTATATAATGCGCAAGTCACCATTTTAGCACTGTAAGAGCCACAAACTGTAAGTTCATAGTTGTTTTGTTGTGGGAGCATTCATGTTGCTGTGAGGGGGGAGATGCATGTTTAATCTGATGTTGGATGTGGTGAGTGATGTCATGCGCAGTGCGTGCGTAGGCACGGGAGCAAAATGTTTTCTACCATGTGACAAATGTAGCTGAGCGTAAGTTCAACCTGGAAGACTGTTCCTACTCATTCATTCATTAGCATCATTCATTCACGTCATGTTCTCTCTCTCCCGCTTTGTCTTTCCTGTCTGGTGATCAGATGATTATGGGCGTTTACTATTTAAGTACTAAACCAACCAGACTCAGCCTCGAAGTCCGTCGAGCAATCATCGACCAATCATCCCGCAGTTTGTTGTTTCAGCTCGATCATTGTGACCCTCCTCCACCCGTTCACCTCCAATCCATCTCATCAGTGTCCAGCTCCTCAGCTCATCCTGTCTTCACCATTATCACCACCACCAGTGTCTTGACTCCATCGGGGGGTATCCCATCCTGCTCTCGGCCTCTCGACATCTTCAAGTTCATGAAGACATCATGATGGAGTGTAACCGCCAAAGACTTTGCACGTTTCATTCTTTCCAGACTTGTAAATAAATAATTGTTCAATCTTAATGAAGTCGCTCCTGATTGAAGTGTAATTTTACCCTTTTTGGAAAGTAAACCTTTAAAACCGAATTACATCTCCTGAAATATGGACGTAACGCCACTTCAGTGACGAAAGTGATGATTATAGCTGCGTTTCTCCAAAATCATTTGCAGCGGTGGATGAAATCTGGTCTACACAAAGTCTGTGTTTATTCAGTAAGGAGACTGCATGTAGGTTTTTATTACGGGACGAACCAACGAGTGGGAGAGACGTCACGGGTCAGAGATATGATCCACAAGCATTTTTTCACAGTTTAAAAATCAAGTGAGCCACTTGCAGTAGTCAGAGTTTAATCGTGTCAAAGTTCGGCATCAAAGTGTCATATCACGTCATCACTACTGTCCGCACTCACCCGCTCCCTCTCTCCCTCCCCGTGCCTGCACAGCAGCTCCCCCTCTCTGTGCATGAGTCTGCATGAGGCATCACAGTGTTTTTGTATTATATGGTGTTTTTTAAAGTCTAATGAAGGTGAACGAGGCTCCGTGTTCATTTGCATACAGAGTGGGAAAGTGAGATCCGATCACAAGTGGTCACTGAAGACGCATTTGGAGCCACACATTGAAATGCAAAGTATGAATGCAAGTGACTGACAGCTGACAACTTGTGATTGGATCACCCCGGACACATGTTAATACCAGGTCTGTTAAGGGCCAATGAGCCTTGGCCACCCATGACCCTGTCGCAGGTTCATCATTTTTCCTTCCTTGGACCACTTTTGGTAGGTACTGACCGCTGCAGACCGGGAACACCCCACAAGAGCTGCAGTTTAGAGATGCTCTGACCCTGGTTACTTTTCATCCTTCCTGACCTCCAGAGGCGGTGCTTTAGCACTGGATGACTTTAACCACTATAGTCACAATGAAACCCTTTTCACTGTGAACTGGACGTGAACTGGACCACTGAACGTGGTGTGGCCCATGCAGCCACAGCAGGGCTGTACAGGAAGTGGAAACACTCCTTGTTGAGTGGCCCTTAACAGTGAAGGGCTAAGACAGACCCTTTGACCTGTATGTCTGCTCAATTACCTCACAATCCACCTGAAAAGCCTCTGCTTGGACAGGGCATGCCCCCCTTCTATGGCTCTCATAGCAGACAAACAGGCTATCAGAGCAGCGAAAGCCAGATGTTGCCTGCATATAAGGCCTCAAGGCCCTCACTGGGCAGAGCAGGTCCCCTGAATTAGACTCATACGCTCATATGCTGCCAGCTCTATGACCTGATTAGAGTGGACAGGAGCCACTTTCTTTGGAGCAATGGGGGGTTAGACCAAAGTGCCAGCCCTGTGTGCTCTGAGTTCCAGGACAGGCATGCTTCACCGACGGACAGGCCATGAAGCTCCAGAAGGAACCAGAAGGCAGATGGTTTTCCGGTTTAAGAAATCAGATCATCAGAGCATTGGACCCTATGGTCTGGTTCTCTACTCTATGATGCCTAGCCAAAAGCGCCACAACATAGACCCTCAGAATGGAAGCAGAGAGCTTCTGTATTATTGGCACAAGTGAACTCTCAGGCACCACTTTGTGTGCCCCACACTAGTGTTGGGAATTGTTGTGGTGACATGATTCCGGTGCACGTGTATAGCAGAGCTGCAACTGAAAAAAGGTGCCTGTGGTAATTCGGCATGAAGGCAAGTGGATCTAGGCTAGGCAGTGAAATCAATCAATCAATCAATCAATCAAATTTTATTTGTATAGCGCCAAATCATAACCAGAGTTATCTCGAGACACTTAAAAAAAAAAATTGTTATGTTATTTAAAGAGAGGCCCAACATGAATCACCATGAGCAGCACTTAGCAACATTCTGCACATTGGCAGAAAAACTTCCTTTAACAGGCAGAAACCTCGAGCAGAACCAGACTCATGTTGAACATCTGAGGAGACTGGATGGGCCGAACATGGGATAGAAGGAGATGCAGGATAGAGACAGGCAAAGAGAGCAACAACAACATATGTCCTTGTTACCACAACAACAGACACATACTGATGGTTACAATGCCAATAATAGTGGTAGACTAGGGTGAAGATTAGCTAAATAAATAAATAAATAAATTAGCGAGAGAAGCAGAGTAATGATAAAGGCTGAGGTAATCGTAATTGTAACAGTTGAAGTCAACAGGTCTACTATTAGCATTAGCAGCAACAATAATGATACCATGGGGAAGGCTGATGTTAGTAGTTGTTGCAGTCGAGCAGGTCCACAGCAGCAGGTGGTCTGCTGCAACGATCCTCAGGAACCTTCAAGACAAGGGAGCACAAGAACTCCCGGGAAGATATGTGGTTAGTAATGTTAATGGGACCAGAAGATAAAGAGTTAATGAGCTGCATTAATATGGCAGAGAGAGAGAGAGAGAGAGAGAGAGAGAGAGAGAGAAGCTTGGTGTGTCAAATTTGGGCACAGTTATAAAAAGAAGCACCACGGTGCTCTAGAGTCCATAATGAATTGGATTACTGACTGATCGCATGCCCTAAAGAGTGGTTCTTGCACGTCAGGGGCCATATCTATATCCTGGCCAGTTTGGGGCAACCAGCAGGAGTCTGTGGGAGAGCGAGGGAAAGCCTATACAAGGAGCTGCTGTACACCCCGTAGCGACAGGTTCAATCTGATGCCCCCTTTACAATTGACATGGTAGAAAGCAGACTAGTTGTCCGACCTGGCAAGCCTGCTTCTCTAATATAGCAGGAGTCTACGAAGTGCTTGCTATATAACCAACAGCTCGAGCACATTGGTGTGTTCTGTCATTTCCTGTGCAGTCCAGAGCCCTCACACTGCTCTGTGCTGCCATACTGCCCCCTACCTTGAGGTCAAGGCATCAGTCACTACCACCTTGCGACATAAGGGAACTGAAGCCAATGAGATGCCCCCAGCCAGATGAGCCCCATCTCTCCAGCTGAGGATATCTACATGGAGACCATTTGTCAAACTTGGACTTCTGAGCCTCTGAGCTGCTACTGGTTTTACTGGCTGAAGGTTACGGCGCAGTCCCTTAATCTCAGTAAATTCTGAGGCTAGCATGTTGAATTTAGCTGCTAAACAATCAACTTTCTTAGCCTTCTTCCTGGGTGAAGCACCCTGAGGTGAGGAGATTGTAGGCCCACTCTGTACCTTTGAAGCAACACCAGAATGAATTGCCCTCCAATCTCCAAAAAGGTACGTGGTTCAATCCCCAGCTCGCTAGAGGGATTATACATCCCACCTGGCTTGGGAACACCTCGGGATCATCCTGGAGGAGCAAGAAAATGTAGCAGGTCAGAGGGAAGTCTGGGCTAAGTTGCTTAGCCTGCTGACAATGAGACTGGATAAGTGGAAGAAAATATGTCTATGGTGGCTGTGGCTCAGAGGTAGAGTGGGTCACCCTACAATCAGAAGGTTAGCTCCTGCTGTCTACATGCCGAAGTGTCCTTGGGCAAGATACTTAACCCCAAATTGCTCCTGAAGGCATAGCCACAAACCATAAGTAGATCAGCTGCCTTGTATGGCACAACATCAGTGTATGATTGTGTGTGAAAGGGTGAATGTGACATGTGGTGTAAAGGACTAGAAATATTATATAGGTGCGGTCCATTTCACCATGTAGCACATGGAGGCAGCTGAGCTTCATGCTGCCGTCCTCCCAGCTCTGCCAGTCGGGATGTTCAGGGTGAAGACAGTGAAATAATCCGGGGTCGGAGCAGCATGTTGTCACATCTAATTAAATGTTTCCTTCGTACGTAATGTATTTATTTCCTACGTTTATTGTCATGTAAATTTATACGTCTATTTATTTTTGTGTTCACTTTATTGTTGATTTTGTTTGTATTAATTTCATTATTTGTTTATTTGCACATCTCCTCTGTGCTTAAAGTGATGGCGTGGATAAATAAGTAAATACATGCTTACATATATTGTTCTTCACTTAATGAACTTACACTGTTTGGCATGTAAGGGGTAAAGATGCTAAGAAGTCAATCAATGTGAAGGTCTCTAATCCGAGGCCTGAGACAGGAAGTGCCCCCCCCCCCCAGAAACCATTACTGGTATTAATTCTGTCTGAAAGGGTCACAGAGGGTCAGAGCTGATCTGACCTTTAGGACCACGTTCATCTCATTTAATCCTCGACTCCTCAGAGAGGGTTAGAGTCCTGCTGCTACTGCTGGTGTGTGTGTGTGTGTGTGTGTGTGTGTGTGGGTAGGGGGTTTATTGACCGTCTGGGGGCTTTCGGTCACACTCACGCTAAGAGGAAGTGTGAGTTTAGTGATCAATATCTCCAGCTGACTCTGTTTTAAACAAACACTAGAATAAACGTTACAAACAGGACAGCAAACTGTTTCACTGACACTGAAGCAGCTAAATGGAACTCTGCCATCGTTCACTGTTTTTCACTTCCTGTCACATGTCAACATGTCCGCTCTGAAAAATCACCTCATGAAGGAGCACATTTTATTTAGATGTTAAATATTTGTAAAGTGTATGGACACTTTTTCATGATGAGTTGTGATGTGAAGTTTATGTAGAATATATGTATATATAAACACATACAGTACATATGCATGTATATAAATATGTGTGTGTACTGTGACTCTTAAATATTAATTATAATGTCCGATGATGATGATGATGATGATGAATGCAGATACTTCAAACTAGCAGAACAGAATTGCGCCCCATCCCCTCCGCCCTCCTCCTCCTGGATCATATGTCTGCCTCCCCTTGACAAAAAACACCCTGTGGTATCAGCATAATCAATGGGGAGTGGTGCTGGACGAGGAGCAGGAGGGGGGTGGGGGGTGGCTACAGCAGTTTGCTGGCCTGTGATTGGCTGACATACGCTTTAATTGGATCAAGTCGGAACTTGCTTAGCTGGATGCTTTGTGCTGGGATCAGGAGCAGAGACAGGAAGAGAGAAGGAGAATGCTTTGCTATCACTGAGGGAGGAGGGGCGAGAGAGGAGGAGACAGAGGAGGGGTGACAGGAGGGGTGAGAGAAGGAAAAGGGGAGTGTCCCGTCCTCTGCTGCAGCCCCCTCCCTCTCTGTGAGACTCTTTCTCTCTCGTTCTCCTTACTCATCTGTTTCTGCTCACAGAGGAAGGGCACCTGCCGCTCCCTGATGATTCAGCGTGTTGGACTCGGAGCAGACAGCATGTATCTGCAGTGCTCAGCCGTCCCGTCTTCGTCTCTCCAGCTGCTGCAGCTGCAGCCAGCCCGTCTCGTCCTCTCCGCCCGTCCTTCATCACAGCTCAGGTGAGTCAATGCTCCTCTTCACTCTGCACCATGTTCAACATTTAAAGAATCTAACTCTCTGCCTCTGTTTCTGTCTGTAGCAGATCTGACGCTTCTATTTATAGACTGAAGCTTGTGTTTCCTGTGAGAAAGCATGAGTAAGGAACTCCTCTTCCTCGTGTGCAGGCTGTCTACAAACCTCAGAGACTATTAAAGACGTCTGACCCCGAAGAGCATTTTAATCTCCTGAAAGCTCACAATGGAAAACACACTGGAGGAGACTGGATGCAGACAGATGCTCTGTGATGCTCTCAGTTAGAACTCTTCATCCTCCAGCAGGACAGGATGACTGAGGGCATGGACGACTTCTCTGCAGGGCCGCCCCCCCCTCCTGGATCGGCCTCCCCCACCAGCTCTGCTGTTGATACTGGACAAGTCCCCGAGGAGAAACAGGAGGAGAAACAGGAGATAGAGGAAGAGGAGGCAGCTGGTCAGAGTGGGGAGGAGGGCGCAGAGGGAGGTGCAGAGGGAGGTGCTGATGATGGGGAGCACATGGGGGCTGTGGGCATCATGGCGTTGCCGGTGAGCTGCTGTGTGTGCGTAGAGATGGAACAGGTCAGAAACTGTCTGCACTCAGAGAAAATCTGCATCCTGCCCATCCTGGCCTGCCTGCTCAGCCTGGCTCTCTGCACCGCCGGACTCAAGTGGGTGTTTGTGGACAAGATCTTCGAGTATGAACACCCCACACACTTAGATCCTAAACCCATCGGACAGGATCCCATCATCATATCAGCGGATCCCACGCTGGCACTAACGGTGTCTATCCCTCACTCATCTCAATCCCCTGCCTCCCTGACCACAGCCTCCCTGACTCCCGCCATCACGTCGGGACGTCCCGACGTTTTCCTGGAAGAGAAATCCACACGAGGGCCGAACGGGCCTCCACCTGATCCCTCTGTGACCCTCAAGTACAACGCTGAACGTCCCACCACCACAAAGCAGACCCCCCTTCCTCAGACAACACAGGAGATAAATGGCATCATCATCCCAACAGTCTGTAAGTACCCACACATATTCACTGGGAGCACTGGGAGCACTGGGAGCAGGTTTTCTTTTCAGACAGGATGTCCTTTGTTAGAGATGTCCTCCAACATCATCACATTATAGGATGCAGTGATACAGCTTAAAGATAAAGTAAAGGTATATAATGTAGTAAAGGTTACAGTAAAGATATATAATGCAGTAAAGGTTACAGTAAAGGTATATAATGTAGTAAAGGTATATAATGTAGTAAAGGTTACAGTAAAGGTAAAGACATATAATGTAGTAAAGGTTACAGTAAAGGTATATAATGTAGTAAAGGTTACAGTAAAGGTATATAATGCAGTAAATGTTACAGTAAAGGTATATAATGCATTAAAGGTCACAGTTAAGGTATATAATGTAGTAAATGTTACAGTAAAGGTATATAATGCAGTAAAGGTTACAGTAAAGGTATATAATGCAGTAAATGTTACAGTAAAGGTATATAATGCATTAAAGGTCACAGTTAAGGTATATAATGTAGTAAATGTTACAGTAAAGGTATATAATGCAGTAAAGGTTGCAGTAAAGGTTACAGTAAAGGTATATAATGCAGTAAAGGTTGCAGTAAAGGTTACAGTAAAGGTATATAATGCAGTAAAGGTTACAGTAAAGGTATATAATGTAGTAAAAGGTTTGTGTAGCCTGTGTTCTGTGAACTGAAGCAGGAAGTGTGTTGTCAGAACTCTGCCCGAGCGCAGACACGTTAGGACTTGCAGACTGCTGCAGAGAGGCCGTGACTAAGCCTCTGAAATATTACAGAGAGAACAACAGTTCTGCTCAAACCTTCTTTAACCTGCAGTGAGTAACCTTCAGTCTGCCTCTTTAAGAATTCATGATCTCTCAGAATGCACCGCAGTGATTTTGGCACACAACAGTAAATGGAGGTTTTTATGGTGTTATTCTGAATGTATAATGTGGAAGGTCCCTAAAATGTGTGGAGGCACATTTCCAGTCATCTGAAGCAGTGAAATCAATAAATGATGCAGGACACAGACTGAAACTCTAGGCTGTGGTACACGGAGACTTCCTGTTTTCTGCCCGTGCTCCATTTCAAGGTCAGAGCCACTGGAGGCTAATTGATGCCCCCTCCATCCGTCCACCGCAGGAAAAACATCCCACTAATACAGTCTGTCTGGCCAAGGCGGACCACCATGACGTGTCTGATGTCACATCTCTGGGGTTTTGTCCATGTGTGTAATAAACCCAGAGTATAGCAGCTGTATAGATGCAGGATCAAGACTGTAACTGACTTCTGTAATTTAAATGTTTGAGTGTTTGAGTTTGCTGATGGGAAGCCAGTGAGGGATTAATGAAGTGCATGTTCATATTCTGGTATCTTTCCTTCTTCTCTTCTGAAAGTGACGTTTGCTTGGTTGGACGACATTCATCAGACTTAAATCAAAAACTGCAGCTGCAACACAAAGTTCCTTTAAACGCCTTTAACGTCTTTCATCTTCCTTTCTGAAATGTCGTTCATCATCCCGGTCAAAGGGTTAGCAACAGGACTTGAATGCTGGTCTCCTCAGTGAGAGTTCTGAGTTGTTTGGCCCATCCATTGTCCCTGACTCCGACCTGACCTCCAGCGTGCTGTAGGGTCAGGGTTTTGTTACCTGTTGCTCCGAGCATCTAATATTGCTGAAGATGGGTCAACATTGTAGTTTAACTAAAGTGTCTCATAAGAACCAGAGGTGTGATAGAGCGTCTGTATTTGATGACCTGGAAATGAGCCTGATAAAAACCGTGTGTTCGTAGGAGGACAACAATCTTGATAAGGCTTCCTGTTCCCTCTCTGGGTTTGGGTCACATCACAAACATCACTCAGAGGCGTGATGAAAGGCAGACTGTCTCATTTTGGAAAGTTACAGAATTCTTGACTGCTGCGTAATCTCAGAATGACTTAGAATGAAGTACAGTAGGACATTGAACCTCTTGTATGTTACCGAGTTGAGAAGCTTGTTGCTTGAAGGTGTACCAAATTATTCTCTGGGAATCAATAAACTATTATCTTATCTTTCGTGAGCACCAGATGACTCCATGTGTCAGGGAGCAGACCTGATTTTTGCTATCAAACTGAAGTAAAGGTTAGGTGAAAGAGATCCGTTCAAAGTCAACAGCGTTTTGAGCCTAGCTTTGCACTCATAGCAATTTTGTTAAATAGAAATAAAGACCAGGGTGTTTGTCTGAACTGGATATGTACATTTGACATTAATTGTCTCACCAGAATTTCCTGATTACCCTCATTGATGTAGATCTTGTAAGCAAGATATTTGAAACATATATACAAATCTATGTTGATAAATAAATTACAGTATAGTAGTTCTAGTTTTTAGTATCTGTATTACCTTGTCTAACCTGTCTTTGTTTTAAATGTAGTAATCAATGAGTCAGATTCCTTGTATGTGCCCACATGGCCATCTTATTCTGATTGTCTGTATAATTCATCTCAGTATCACAAACTACATCCAACACTAACCAGTGAATAATGGTAGAGCAGTTCTTTAATTAGCACACTGAATCATTATAATCTGCTCATGACAAGATTCATTAAAAAGATGTGTTCACTGAATGGTTCAGTGCCTGATGGGAGCTGTGTAGTCCTGCTCATTAAACAGAAACGTGGTCCAACGTTCACTTCAGCTCATCAACTAGTAAACTGTCAGGGGGCCCAGAGTTCTGTCTACATTTTAAAGTGTGTGCATTCTGAGTAGATCTGAGGTTACGTTCTGTAACTACCACTGTGACATCATGTGATGTGCAGTGTAAGTTATAATAACAGCTGGTTAGAAGTGATTTCTAATGTCATCAGGCTGACTTTGTTCAGACAAAGCTGACACTGAAAGATGTGTAACATTCTCTTCTTCAAGAAGGTATTATTTACCTGTGAAATCTTCTGCTCGTTACACTTTCTTTTCCCATCACTGAGGTCGAGACGTTTGTGTCTGAAAGTTCATTTCTGCTAGAAACACAAACATAGATACACAACACTTTCTTTAGGATTCAAGGATTCTCAGTGAAGTTATTTTATGAAAAACAAATGTAATAAGTGTTCAGCATTTCTAGTTTTTGCTGACCTTCAGAGCTTTAACACCTCACCTCACCTCACCTCACTGCAGTGGTGTAGAAATTTGTCAGTATGTTAGCGTGTCAATATGTTGGCTGTGGAAACAGTCCTCCCCCTCCTGCAGTGACCCTCCCTCGTCTGCCACATCACTGCAGGAAGAAGATCCTTGTTCCCGTTCAAATCCTCTATCAGTACCTGTTCTGTCTCCCTGACCAAGATCCTTTGTTCCTTTAAAGGTAATTTATTTCTGTCCTGGTGCCTTAATGGTAGAGTGGGTCGTCCCTCAATCTGAAAGTTGCGGGTTCAATCCCTGACTGTTACAGTCACATGTGGAAGTGTCCTTGGGCAAGAAACTGAAGCCCAAATTGCTGCTGAAGGCATAGCCTGAATGTGGATGTGACATGTTGTGTAACAGCGCTTTAAGTGATCAGAAGACTAGAAAAGTGGTATATAAGTACAGTCAACTTACCACTGACCATTCCTCATCCATTTTTCCTGCCTAAAGTAAAGTCTCCTTTAGTCTCCTTCCAGTCAGATCCCCATACATGTTTACTGGAGCCGTCTTTTGTGTTTAAATCAATGATCTACAGCAGCTCTGCCTTGATCTTGTTTTTGTTGTCACGCCTGCCTTGGAGATATCTCAATTATTGTATTGTGTTGAGACAAAAAGTGCTGACAACTGTTCCACTCTAAAGTCACCTTTTCATCAATACTGTACTAGAAATGCCTGATACGAATCTGTCCAATAATATGTGAATGTTAAACACATGCAGGAAACAATGAGCTACGAATGCATGAATAAAAAATGTGAATTTTAGTGAAGCAGACCAGTGAGAGCAGACAGGGTCCAAAATGTACCTTTTGGTCTACTTAGATATAATGTCTTTAGTACTGCACTTATAATTCAATCGATACTTTTACTCTGAATTTAAATAAAAATATAAAGGAGTTATAAAAAAGCTCCACATAAAAGTGGTGTAGGTCTACGCAGTAATGCTTTAATAATATTCCACTGATATTAAACATATTCTGAAATAGGCCATCCTGCACAATGAGTAGGCTACCTGAAGTTATTGTTCTGTAAGAATATTGGGATCAATAAAGCTGTATCTTATCTTATTGCAGTAATGAGTATTTATAATGTACTTATTTCATCACTGCAACAATAAACTTGTCATCAGTGCAGCTCATTAATAAACTGCACAATGAAACTTGTAGTAGTTCTGATCAAGCACTCGCTCTCTCCTTCATCGCTCATCCGACTGTCATTTACAAGCTCTTCAGTTCCGCTAGTGACCGTATGTAGCGCGGCTGTTAGTGATAGCCTCTGCTGTCTCCTGCTAGCTGTCTCAGGTGTTTAGCTTCTCCTCTGCCTCCTGTAGTGACAGTGGTACATGTTAATACTGTCGTTACGGTGCAGTGATGGCGAGGCTAAGTGAATTGGAAATACGTCTCCACAACATGGAAACTCAATAATTAGCTGCTGTAGCAAGTTCTCATTAGCCGGCTAACGTAGCGTCAGTTCCCCGTCCGGCAGCCCCTGTAGAGGCGACACCCCGACAACACCAGGTTGCCGGGCTCAGTGTGTCAGTGAGATCGATTCACATTCAAAATATTTAGAAAAATCTGTTTCACCTTCACAGATGTGACGACGGCAGCTGTGAGAACAGCCGAGCCGCGGCCTGCTGGCTGAACTCCAGCACCGTGAGACTGCAGCTTTAATGTTCCTGATTTCTCTGCAGGGAACTCTGTGCTCCTCTCTGTGCTCCTCTCTGTGCTCCTCTCTGTGCTCCTCTCTGTGCTCCTCTTTTCTATCTAAAGAGGCTGACCAGCAGAGCTGCGGCCTGCAGGCTGAACTCACTGTGTCTCTGCCGTTTGCTGGTTTAATGGTGAAATCTGTGTCTCTGCGCTCCATCAGACGTGATGATGATGATGACGCTGTTCTCCCTTCCCTGACTGACACACCCTCTTCACAGAGCTCAAATATCAATATTTACTGTCCATGTTCGGCTGCTGATTTATAGATGTTGGGATTCATTCCTTGTTTTTGAGGAGTCCATGATTAATTAATACCACAAAGTAAATCACAAACAGCTCTGGTAATGAAGACCACAGAAATAATCAAAGAATGATAAATGCAATCACTTTTCCACCAAAGCTGAGTCCAGACACACATTCACATCTTTAAGTATTTATTGAAGCTCCAGCATCAGTTGGAAGCCAGTCATTAAGATGAATGAAGTCATGGGTGATGCAGGTTCTGATTGAACCTTGTTTGTGCAGCGTTTATTTTACAGCCTGATCGATGAGCGTCTGTTCTCTGCGTCTTCATCTCTTCTCTCATCTCTCATCTCTCAAGCTACAGACCTGATCAGGTGTAAGGATGAGGTTAAAACTTTAACTAAATTCTCTTTAGCGTTACCTGCTGTGTATTATAGAAAGTGATCAGGCGTAAACAGTGTTTTCATCGTGATGTCGATCTGATGTGTCACTCCTGACCTCACTTATCATCATCACTTTTTTTCCTTGGAAATACAGTATTTGTGGGGCGCTGGTTTGGCTCAGTTGGTTGAGCCGGCACCGCATGTACAGAGGCTGCAGTCCTCGACGCACTGGTCGCAGGTTCAACTCCCGCTCAGCCGATCATTTGATGCATGTCACCCCCACTCTCTGCTCCCCATGTTTCCTGTCTCTCTTCAGCTGTCCTATATAATAAAGGCATTATCTAAAGAAAAGAAAATGCAGTATTTGTAACAGAGAATGAGACTCCTTTTTTAAAACGTTTTTTGGGGGGCGTTTTCTTGCCCAACAGCTAAAGACAGCCGGGACTCTACCGCTAGGGGGTAGACGCTCTGAGCTACCCTTCATCCCCAGACTCTTCCTCATAAAAATCTTTGCAGAGTAAAATGTACACATGTTTACAGCTGAAGGATGGTTTGCTGGAAAGACAATATCTCTTTCATCACACATGTTCCAAATAGTTTTTTCCATCAGAACATGACTAAACATGCAGCTTCAACACCTGATGGTCCTGCATATTGTTTTGAATGAAAAACGTAAATAACATTAGATCACATATACTTTTATTGACTCTGTCCCGCCGCTGTTTACAAGCTAAAATTACACAAAAGTCACAGTTCAGTACAGTTGCATCAAACAAGGAAACAAATAAATAAATAAGACTGTGTTAGTTACATGTGTGTATCAAATGTGTTGAAATATAGAGGTTAGTTAAACTAGTTCTTCATTAAAATCCTGTAATTTTAATCCAGTCAGACAGCAGCTGCACTTTCACATCCTTCTTAAAACAGCAGACAGTGAGTGTTTGAAACTCTAGGAAATGTCCACAATGGTTTCTCGACACTCTGTGCTGTGTCATTGTCCAGTATGTACCTGTGTTTCTCTCGCTGCTATAACAACCTTTTGTCCTCTGCAGCTACCACCAGCACCACCACTACAGCCAAGACCTCCAGCCACGTGACGCGCTGCAGCGACAGCCAGAGGAACTTCTGCGTTAATGGAGGAGAGTGCTTCACCCTTGAAATCATGCCAGGCAGCACAAAGTTTCTCTGCAGGTACAACACAGACAGAAGGTTGAAATTTAACTTTGATTAAAGTTCTGATCTGACTGAATGTGTTTTAATGAAGTTACTGCTGTGAAATATGATGTCGTCCTCTTTAGAAAGAAAGAAAGAAAATGAAGTGAGCATGAAAATTCAACAATGAATTCAAAACATTCAATTTGAATAAAAGTCTAATTTATTTCTGAAATTCTTTTGAAGAAAATATTCATTTAAATTTTTATCACTTTCTTTTGTAATTTGATATTCAAACTCTTATTTTTTTCACTTGCAGATTTTCTGTTTTCAGATTCAAAGTTTCTTTTCAGTTTCAAATCAATTTTTTTCCCTTTTGGATGTTTTTCAGTTTCAGATGTTTTTTTTATTTCAGTTCAGCCTTTTGGCCCAAATCTGGCCTGGGGGGCGTGGCCTCAGCTGAGCTGGGCATGGAATGATGAGTGACCGCTGACAAAGAAGGCTCTCTCACACTCCTCATGTTGCCTTCAGGGAACTTAGGTACTGCAAAGAGTGTGACTTTGAAATTCCGATACACCTTATTCATGTAATGTGCTGAGAAAAAACTATCGCCAGTGACAAAGTTCCATTACCAAGCTGTTTAATTAGCAAGCTGTTTAATACTGCACTAAGCACAGGCTACAGTATGAGAGCAATAAACTA
The DNA here is from genome assembly GCF_022749685.1 of Semicossyphus pulcher. Classification (NCBI taxonomy): domain Eukaryota; kingdom Metazoa; phylum Chordata; class Actinopteri; order Labriformes; family Labridae; genus Semicossyphus; species Semicossyphus pulcher. The sequence goes on from NW_027211729.1 coordinate 457,169, forward strand.
TGTTTGTAAAGTTAAGCAATCACACAGCAGATGCATTTCGGTCAGACAGCTCACGTTGTTATAGTCTGAAATGTTCATTGCAGCAGAACACAGCTTGTTTGGTGTCTGGGCTCCGACCTCATCACTCCTCGCTGATTTATTTTACATGCAGAATTTGAGGAGTGATGAGATAATATCTTAAACCCCCTATTCGGAGCCTACAGGTGGATGCTGGGGTGGTGGTGGGGCTGAAAGTAAGCGCAGTATGGTGCAGCGCAGCAATGGCAATGACAGAGCAGAGGGAGAGACAGGAAATCTTGCAGCTTGAATAGACCGCCAATTGGGAGGAAGTGTTTGTCAGGTGATGTGGAAGTGACGTATATCAATTATTAAATCAGTGCAGCTCGAGTTGTCTGCCTGAACTAGCTCGCAGGCGTCGCCCCATTTCCCTCTTCCACATACAGTTGTGAATGCAGGGGCAGATTCTGTGAAAAAGTCTGAACTGAAAAAAAAACAATCTGAAAAGGGTTTTTATTTTTCATATTAACAAACATTTTGACCCAGATCTAGCTCCATAAAAGTCCTGCTGTGTCAAAAATCATCTATAAAGTTTATCAACTGGGGTAAAATGATATCAGAGTATCAGAACTTCAGCAGCAGCAGCAGTATTGACAGATGGTCCGGTATTGTTGTCAGCATGCTAAGTTAGGCCAGACGTCCCTCTGACCAGCGACATTTTATATACATGTAATCCCTCCAGTGAGCTCTGGGTCTACCCTGGGGTCTACTACTTGTTGGACTATTCTAGAAATCAACCAAAGGAAGGGACCAAGGAGGACTCTGATCAGAAGCATGAGCTCCCTTAGCTGGTTCCTTTTGTAAAAGGAGTAGCGGCTCTACTCAGAGCTCCTTCTACATGTCTCAGCTCCATATCCCACCTCTACGGCTGAGCCCAGCCTCCCTGTGGAGGAAACTCATTTCAGCTGCTTGTGTCCGTTATCTCATTCTTTCAGTCACCACTCAGAGCTCATGACGGGACGTTAGGGTTAGAGGTAGGGTAAGGATAAGAACATAGATGGTAAATTATAAGCTTTTATAACCTGTCCATCGATCTCACAATCAATTTTACCCTCACTGTGAACAAGACCTAAAGAATTCCCTCTCTTGAGGTAGTAACTCATTTCCCCACCTCCAGAGAGCTATCCTTCGTTTTCTCCAAAAGATACTGAAGAAGCATGCTAACCAAGTTAGCCCAACATCGCCAAAGCCTTCACCATCTTAGGGTGAATCTCATCTACACCTACTGCCTACTTTTGTGACCTCTGGCAAGGATCTGTGTGAGGCTTCCCATGAATTTTTGTCTTTTAAAGGTAATTGCTTTGGCCCTTTATTAATAGAAAAATGAAGACATGATAGGAAATGTGGGAAAGAGAGAGTGGGGATGACATGCGATAAAGGGCACAATCTCCCCTTGGATGCACAAGAACTTTGTCCGTAAATGGGACATGAAGACCTTGCGAACAGGAGCCTCTGCCAGACATTCTCAGTTCACCCTCACTACAGGTTTAGGTTAACCGTCTGATCCAACTCATCACCAGGTGGTAATCAGTTGATCGCTCTTGCCTCTCTGTTTACCCAAGTGTCGAAGACATACTGCTGCAGATCTGATGACACAGCAATTAAGTCTATCATTGATCCATTGCTTTGGGTGTTCTGGTACCAGGTACACATAAGAATCACCCTATGCTCGAACATGGTGTTTGTATGGCCAATGCATGACTAGCACAGAGATCCAAAAACAAAACACTAATCTGGTTCAGATCAGACAGACTGTTTCTCCTAATCACCCCCTCCAGGTTTCTCCATCATTGCCCTTGTTGGGGTGAAGTCCCCTATCAGAACTATAGAGTCTGTTGGCTGCACCTCTTCCAGGACTCATGGAGGATCTCCATGACTTGCAGTCGCATAGAGATGACCCTCATTCTCCAGGTAGAATACCAACACAGTTGCGCTTAGCCTAGGGCTTTTACGTATCCCCTCATCCACCAGGTACCTCTCACACTTGGTAAACCATAGAAAGAGAGAGCTTAGCCCCTTTCCCGGAGTTTTGTTCCAGAACCAGTGCTGTGCATGGACAAGAGCCCAATTATATTAAGATGTTAACGCTCCACTCTGTGCACCAATTCTGGTTCCTACCCTGCCAGAGAGACATTGTCCACATTACTAAAACCAGTCTGTGATGCCAGGGATCAGCATCCCACGGTCCCTGCGGTCCCATTCAACCAGGTTTGCACTACTATGGCCCCTTTGCTTATCCCTGTGGCCCACAGGGATCCTTGTTATATTTTTGGTGCTGCGCCCAGCCACCACAGTGGGGAAGTTACATTTTTCCTGTCGAGGTAGTGCTGCTCCAACTTTGCCCATTAATGGGGTTCTTGTGAATTGCTTGAAGTCTGGACATTCCCCCAGGACCAATTTGCCTTGGGGCGACATTGACATGCAATGATTAGTAAGCTGCTAAAAATGTTGTTCTAAAACAAAGTCATCCAATAGAGGTAGTCATGTGACAGAGATATTAGACATGATAACTTTATAGCCTACAGCCAGGTACCTGCATAAAGACCCTGAATCAGCTGTTCCAACGTTTTTTTAAATGTTTATGTTAAGTGGGCAGCTATGACGATGACAATATGGTAAAGAGAATATTCATTTTGCATTATTTTCTGTCTCAGTTAATTTAATTTTTCTTTATCAATCTCAGTATCATATTTAAAGTCATCATGTGAGTCAAATCCAACACATTCTCATTCCCAGGTAGTCAGATACAGCCTCCTTGACACAACTTCCACCGTAGATGTTCTCCTGAATTCTACTGCATATGTTCTCCTCATGAATACTACCACAGATGTTCTCCTCATGAATACTACCACAGATGTTCTCCTCATGAATACCTCCACAGATGTTCTCCTCATGAATACCTCCACAGATGTTCTCCTCATGAATACTACCACAGATGTTCTCCTCATGAATACCTCCACAGATGTTCTCCTCATGAATACCTCCACAGATGTTCTCCTCATGAATACCTCCACAGATGTTCTCCTCATGAATACTACCACAGATGTTCTCCTCATGAATACCTCCACAGATGTTCTCCTCATGAATACCTCCACAGATGTTCTCCTCATGAATACTACCACAGATGTTCTCCTCATGAATACCTCCACAGATGTTCTCCTCATGAATACCTCCACAGATGTTCTCCTCATGAATACCTCCACAGATGTTCTCCTCATGAATACTACCACAGATGTTCTCCTCATGAATACTACCACAGGAGTAAGATATCAAGATTTGATCTGGACCATTTAAAGGCATCCTTTCACAGGGGTTGGACTGTGTTAATGGAGAACCATTCCCAGACTGAAAACGTCTTTTAAAATAACATTACATGAATCAACATTGAGTAAATCAAATGGATGCAGTAACAGATTAACTTTGTCTCACCCTCATTTTACCCTAACCCCCCATGTTGTGGATGTCTTCAAGGCTTCATGGAAATGGCTGCCAACAAAACTACAAGTTCAATGTCAGTCTTCATGTGTTTGAGTCTCATTAGGACATAAAAAAAAACTTGGGCACCTACAACTTCCCAGCCCTACATTTAACTGGTTGGTTCTAACCGTCCTTGTTGGTTTGAAAAGCACTAGAGTTGTATGTTAAAAAAATTCTGTCACTGATTTGGTGTTTTTTTCACACCAGGGGACAGAAGAGTCCAGTCTCATCCAGTGTTGTTGGGTTGTATCTTGTGTTTTGTTGTATCTGTACACTGACTGTCTTTGTGTTTGTCCATGTGTTCTCATCTGTGTAACTAGTCGGTATTGTTATGTCTCTTCCTTTCTGCCCATCCACCAGGTGCTTGGCGGGATTCACTGGGCACCGATGTGAACAAGCTGTGCTTAAGAAAGTCTCAGACCCAAAACGTATGTTTACACAACTGTATTCAATCCCACATGTCATTACTGGTGTTTCACCCCGCCATGTTTTCTCCAAGAACTGCTGGAGAATTTCATGTTTCCTTTAATGATGGAAGTAGACATCTGCTGTAACTCCAGCCTAGCCCTTTGAATGGGTCTAAAGCTTTAAGCACTCTCCTCTTAAGAGCTGCTGAAACTTGCATGTACTTCACATCTCATCAAACACCATCCATTCAGTTCAAAGCTGTGAAGGTCATCTGTAGGTCATCCATGTTGCTCAGAGCTGTGAACTGTAGTGGTGTTAAACATTGCCCTTAACTATTCCTACCATTCAGCCTCACCCCTCCATCCCCTCAGGAACCAGAACATAACAGGTATCACCTGCATCAGAACCTTTCAAATGTTAGACCAGAGATTGAGAAGCGGGGATGGTTTAGATGTTTCAGGTTCAGACATGCTGCCCAGGGGTCACTGGTTGGACTAACAGAGACCTAACTGTGCCCTTGATGCTCCTTGTGGTTTCCATCTGGCTCTTTATTTTTATCTGGACAGAGTCAGAACACCCCATGGTAGGATATGGTGGTTGTACATGTACATGCAAATTTCAGTCTGCTGCTGGGACAGTATTTAATCTGTTTCTCATATAATCTCTTAAATAAGGAGATGGTAATTCTTATTGTGAAGGTCTGAGACGATTAACTGAACTCAGCCTCACACACTAAAACTGGACTCTTTCGTCCATCCGGTCCTTCCTGTCAACACCAGTGATGACGTCTGTGGGTTTTAAACATCTCGTTCATAAACTAACTCACGTCTCTTCTTGTCTGTGTCTTTGCTTCATACTCAGGTGTCCAAATGAATTTACTGGTGATCGCTGCCAAAACTATGTAATGGCCAGCTTTTACAGTACGTCTACTTCCTCTTCTAACTATTCTGTGACTGGAGCATGTTCAGTGACTGTTCTTGTGCTGTTGTGTACAGGTTTAAGTATTTCATCCTTAGATTTGAGATTCATGCTGCTTGAACTCCTCGCATGTTTGTGTCTCTGTATATTTTTTGTTTTAAAGCTGCATGTTTTAGAAGTTATATTTTAATTCCATCACAAATGACTGAACATTCCTAAAGAAATTAGACTTTTATCATTTTAAACTGTAAGGTTTGTGATCTTTGTCTGTATGCTAAAATATGTATGCGTATACATACAGTATGTAGCAGCTAAGCCTAAAACTTAACGCCACTGAGGGGCTGCGTAGACGAGCTATTAAATGACGCACTCACCACTTAATTACTTGTAATTTCTTGTGAAGATAACAGAGTCCAATATCTGATAATGCGTTTCTTGAAGATTTATTAATAACGTTTGTGTCTTCAATCATTCAGATGCAAGGAAATAACAGTCAGTGTCCATAAATCCCAAAGATAATTACAATACAAATACACAGCGTTCACCTGGCGTGATGGGCAAAAAACTTTATGTGCTCCTCCTCCGACAAGCAACACCTGAGGGAATGTTCCTACTTATATAGGATTCTGAAGTACCCATGTGCCACCTACTGGACCATTAGAGTGCTACCCATACAACATTCAGAAATGGTTCCTACATCCCGGCCCCTAAGGACTAACACAGTATGGAGCCATAATCACAAATGATACTTATGAATACAATTAATCATTTTAGTACCACACATTAACACAGAATATTTGGGTGATCTGCTAGCCTGAAGCAAACAGTTTATTAACAGGCCTTTCAATTACATTAGACTTTGTCTGCAATCGTACTGAACACACAAGTCCCTTTTTATCGTGGAAAGCCTTCGAAACTCTTCCGAGTGGCCAGGAGCCTCGTGGATACATGATCATGATGATATCTCCAGGCTTGAGCTTTCTCCTTTCTTGGCTCTATTTTTGCCTCTCCTGTAACAAAGATAAGCATTCTGTAAATACTTTTCCTCACAGCTGGCACTCACAGAGTTGGCACTTGTGACCAAGTATCTCCTCCTCCGTGTGGACAGCATGTGGTTGCGACCACCTTGACCAAGCTGCTGGTGAATGTGCTTGAGGATGAGAGTGGCGACATGTTGATCGTTTGAGGGGATGAGAGGATGTTTAGTTTCCTCTGGCAAGGAGCCTTTGGTCAAACATCCTCCAACTCTCAGGAGCCCGTTATCCAAGTAAGAATCCAACTTGTAGCAGCAAAGTAGCAAACTTTTCACCAAATTTTTGCTGCTGACAGTGCTGAATGACAGCAAGCTCAGCCTCCAAGAGATCCTCTATCGACAAGGCTTGTCCTCCTGGCCTGTCTTTAACATTTTCCTTACCTTGCCACAGGACACCTCTGTCCAATCTCTGCCTGGTATCGGAAAACCTTCCAAAAGCGTCTTCTTCAGCTTAAGGAACCAGGCGACTACTACCTTAAGTTTCCTTCAATCAAAAAAGCAGGTTATTGACTAGTGGCATCAGCTGCACCCTCTGTGTTAACCACCTTTTCCAAGGCTTTCCTGTTGACCGCCATGTGATCTGCTCCTATTGCAGCCTCTATCACATTTTCAGGCCCTTCCTCTTCCGGCTTACACAAAAACTTTGGACCCTCAATCTACCTGTTGTCAGTAATGAAATCTCTAATCCTCACTCCTCTGGATGCATCATCTGCGGGGTTTTCCTTCCTAAAGGGCAACTTTAGGCTGTAGTGACGGTCTTTAAGTGCTGCAGAACTCTCCATTATCTTCATGAAGTTGATGTCATCTTTTGATAGTCCTCTCTCCTCTGTAGGTCTCTCATTGAAATCATGGTTTTACTGTTTACTCAAAATTTCTTCCAACTGACAGACAGATATCCTGTTTACAACTACTGAGGGGAATTCAGACTCCAGGCTGCTGTCATTACCTTGTAAAAGACCATTAGTGACCCATCCCAATGCCGTCCTCATAGCGTATGGGCCATTCCCAGGGCTGTTTATGACCTCCCAAGGTTCCAACATCTTGGGAGCATTGCTTCCAATCAACAGGTCCACCTTTGCCTTTATGCTGGGGATACGAACCTTCAACAGGTATGGCCATTTCTCCAAATCTCCTTCGGTTACAATGTTGTCAGTACCGATAGGCATTTTCTTTTGTGTAAGTACTTAAGGGAGCTTATAGAAAAGGTTGTTCTCTATCCCAGACACAAAGCTGAACATCCATATGCTGGCACAACTCTTTCTTGTCCCATGGTTTGAAGGAGAAAGTGGGTTCTTCTACCAGCCAGATTGAGCCTTTACATGTCTGTATTATCCGATCTCCTTTGATGGACTTGACTTGGACTGGTAGGATGGAGATCAGAGAGCAATCTTGTCCGGCCCCTGTATGACCACAGGTTTTATGAGATGCTGCAATGTTACATGATACTGACCCTTTGGGATGTTCTGTGTTGGCTGTGTCTCTCTTTTCAACATGAAGCACAAGTCCTGCAGACCAGACGCTTTTCACAGTCTTGACTCCTGTGCCCAGCACATAGACACCCGAAGTACAGCTCTTTCTCCTTTAGAAAATTGATTTCTGTGCTTCTTCTTTTCAAAACATTGACAATTTTCCAATAAGTGACTTTGTGTACACCACACACAAGTTGATTTCCCTGAAGAGCCATGAGCTGCGTCTTTGGAGTTCTCAGCTGATAGCACAGGGGTTATGGTGGTGGCTGTGACTTTAACCTATTGACAACCCTTGAATCATTAGTTGCAGATGGTACAACTCGAATGTTGCCAAATAATAGATCTGATACGATTTTGACATGTCTTTCAATGAATGCAACCAAATCCTTGAACAGAGCTCTGTGCTGTAATGTTTCCAGTATATCATGTGCAATGGTTCTCCGACACTCTCTCAGCTAAAGCTTTTGACATGACTGCTCGCATGTTGCTTGGCATGTCCAACTCCCTCATATACTGCAGCTTTTCCATGACATTACAGCATGAACGTAGAAAAAGTGAGAAGGCTTGTCGCACATTCACATCTTCTGCCTTTAATGAAGGCCAAGCCAAAACATTTTCCAAATATGCAGTTCCAATTTTATATCCATTGCCAAAGTGTTCTTGCAGCAGCTGTTTTCCTTTAGCGTGGCCATGATCAGGTGTTATATGCTGGCAGCTGCACACCAGTTCTCTTGGCTGCCTTCTGGTAAACTGCTCCAGAAAATACAGGCAATCACTTCTGCTGACCTTGTCTTAACTCAACTCAACTTTATTTATATAGCACCTTGCACACAACACAGTCGATCCAAAGTGCTTCACATTTAAAAACAGGGGAAAAAAACAGAAGAGGAGAAAAAGCACAAAACATAGAAGAAAAACAGATTGAGTATCAGCACCACTAATAATGATGAAAGGTGTCCTCCAGTTGATGCTCTTTTAAATGAAATGTACTGAAGAGGATCTCCATCAAATATGGGCATATCTCTTGCTGGCAATAACATTAATTGTTGTTGTTGGACAAGGGCTGCTATAATTTCATATTGCCTTTACATTATTGTGCAACTGCTCCAAGTTGCCTTTCATCCACTGGCTGAGCATTAAACTGTGAGGGTTCCAAATGTTGTAATGGTGTATCCACTTGTGAGGAGGCCTCTGAGGCAACATCACAGTTGGTGCTGGCGGTGTCCAATCCTTTCTTTGATTGATGGTGGTTTTGAAAAACTTTGAATATCCAAGCCATGCAGAACTGCTAATTTAGCAGTTGAAACAGCTAGCTTAGCCTCCAGCTGAAGTTGTTCTGTTTTCCTTCTTAGCTGCTGCTCTTGTTCCAAAGCATGCTTTTGCTGCTACATGAGCGAGCAGCGCAGCTCTGTCTGCCCCTGCCTTAATTCTTGCAGAGTAAGTAGTGCTTGATTTTCCACATGATCCTTTTCTGCTTGAGTTTTTGCTCGTAACATTTGAAACACTGTCCTCTGGCCTTACACCATCATCATCAGCATCATCATCATCTTTAAACGCATTATGTTCAGCACATGCTTCCCACCTTTTAGTTTTGGAAAGACCCTAACCCTAACCCTAACCCACATAAAAATGAATGGCCATTGATAATAATGTGTAGCGCTATACATATCTCCCGTTGGGGGGGCCATGATGATCTCCATGAATGACTCCACTGCCAGCCTGAAGAGCAGCTCACGCCCGGTGTCCTCACTTTGGTAAATGGCCTTGTTCCGAGGGAAGAACCTGCTGAACAGCCCCAAACCTTAGCAGGCGTCTGTGTCGGCATCCTCTCCGTTAGCTGGACATAGCAGCTGTGGTTCCTCTGTGTTCTCTTCCCAGAAAACCGCAGTGGCAGCTGCCGTCTATTGCCGCGCGTGATTGAGCTCTTAAAGCGTCCTTTAGCAGTTTTTTGACTGTTTACTACTTTTTTGAGAACAATATCTGATAATGCGTTTCTTGAAGATTTATTAATAACGTTTGTGTCTTCAATCATTCAGATGCAAGGAAATAACAGTCAGTGTCCATAAATCCCAAAGATAATTACAATACAAATACACAGCGTTCACCTGCCGCTCCTCCTCCGACTAGCAACACCTGTCACCTGAGGGAACGTTCCTACTTATATAGGATTCTGAAGTACCCATGTGCCACCTACTGGACCATTAGAGTGCTACACATACAAACATAAAACATACAAAGACATTGTTTTCCTGTTGCATTAGAACACAGTCTAAACAGTTGTGTAATCTGTGGGTCTTATGTATTCTGATAAACACAGGAACACTGAGCAGTCATTTTATTCTATGCAGTACTGTAGTCTAAAACAGATAAATTTACAAATGTGATGAATCAAACCTGTGACAGGTCCGGACAACATTTTATATGTAACTCACATAACAAATAGTCAATTGTTCCAGTGCTGTTTCTTAATTCTTTGTTAGCAGTTAGTGATGATCAGAAACATCAAAGATTTGTTAACATATTCAGAGAGTTTAGCGGAGGTTCACTAGCTTTAGTTATTAGTTACTTTGCAGAGTCAGATTATTATTACAAAACATAATCATCTTACAAGTTAAGATCATGAATCAGCTCCACATTTAGGAGCTGCTGTGGTGTACACAGTAATGCTTTAATAATAGGAATCCACTGATATTAAGATAATATTCTGAAATAGGCCCTTCTATACAATGAGTAGGCTACTGAAGATATGGTACTTTAAGAATATTTGGACTCTAATCATTTTACTATTACATTTTTGTTACAGGGCTTTTGTTTGTAACAAATACACAATGACATTACTACTGTAGGGGCACTCTATGTGTCTTTCTCTCTCGTTACTGTACCACTTGTTGGTATCAGTCAACAAACAGTATTTGTCACACGAGGGACGACAAGACAACTTTCCACAGTAGTAAATTGTTTACTTAAAAAAAATTAGGTTGCATTACAAAATCGTGCAACACACGTCTTTTTACCGTGGGTTGCTTCCAGACTTTTCTGATACCAAACTGAATTACGTTACAAATCACATACAGTTGCAATGACCCAGTGACGTCATGACGCAGGATCTGCAATATGAAATGCACTGTAGAATATGAAGCATAGAAACGCCTTTAACATTTACACATTACTAAAATATGCATGTTAGACTAATATGTTACTGTTTTTAACTAACTTGTTATCACTGTGAAATCAATAAGCCCTTATTGGCCCTTTCATTACCAGGCCCCTAATTGATTAGGCAGGAGGACTAAGCAACTTAAAACTTAATAATAAAACTATTTATAATGTCCTGGTTTGGCATAATTCTTAATTCTTTGCTTTTCTTCTCAACCAATCCTCTCTCCTGATGCTGCTTCGTCCAACAAGCACAGTTTGTTAATCTGCCTTTCCAAGATGCTGGACCCGGTTTTTCTCTTCACTCTTCTCACCATTCCACTGGAGTCCACTGGAGTAATGTCTCAACTACTCTGCCCATGAGCCAGGAGTTACGAGGGGAAGAACTGTTCTCCAGTGACACCACATCTCCAGCTATAAAGTTTCTTCATGGCCTTGACCATTTCAAGTGGGAGATACTCCCGCGTCCATCTTCTCCAACGTAAGTAAGTCAACGAGATACTGGACTTGCTTCCATCGCTTTCCTGTCTACATGACGTCTTTGCTGAAGATGCCTGGAGGCATGCTTGGTTGGGACTTCAACAGCAATAAATGATTCTGCGTTAGAGGCTCCAGGTCATTCACATCATCCGAGACACTTGTGAGCAGCCTTCAATTGATGATGCTTTCGACCTCACACATTGTTGTCTGAAGACAATAATCGTTCACAACTTGCAGGGAACAGGGAGATGAGGATTTTGCTGGGCTGTTAAAAATCCACGTTATTCCTTTTGGTTGCAAGATTCTTTCAATCTGCAACTTCAATGTGCATGGCTCTGAGGGTGAGGCATGTGAACAATACGCTGTGTTTCTTTTCTGTACTCTCAACATCAAACGGCCCAAAGTAATCAATATTGGTATTCGTGAAGGGAGGTTTGTTGGGCAAAAGCCGGTCTTCATGTAGGTTTCTCATCTTTTGCTCACCGACTCTACCACTGATCCTACGGCACACTGCACACTTGTTGATTAGCTTCTGGATAGCAGAATGGACTTGTGGGATCCAAAACTTAGATCTAAGTTGTTACAAGACATAACTGCATCCACGGTGTCCTGTTCTTTGGTGGCCAACTTATGGAGCCTTCTGCCAACTCTCTAAGTGCCGTCTTGAAGCATCGAATCTAGTTTGAACAGCTGACTGTTGCGACTGACTTGTTTGCCCTTTTGCAGAGCTTCGATTTCTTCTCTGAACTGCTGTCTTTGGCCAAGCTGTCTTTGAGGTACACCAACTATTTTACAGGCCATGACTATGATCTTAGAGAGTTTGTTTTGAGATCGGCAATTCAAGTGGCCGTAGCAGGCTGGAAGATGAAAGTTAAAACACTCTTTACAAGGCTCTTGTACACAACTTCTAATATCGTCTGACTGACACCGAGGCTGCGGAGCCTTCTCATAAGATAAAGTCGTTGTGAACACTTTATAACTGTAGACTCTGAATTCACAGAGAAACTCATCTGGGAGTCAGAACTGTACTGACCACAATTTCAACAGACTGGCCAATAAGTGAAACTGGTGTAATGTTCACATCCTGTTTTGTTGAGAGTATCAGCTCTTGAGAAATCACAGGGGAAAGAACACGCCCTTGTGGGCAGCCTGTGCTCACAGTGAGCACATCTGACATGCTCCCACTGACACACACCCTCTGAGGGCGACAGAAAAGAACGTCTCTGATCCAGAGAATTAAGCCCTTATTAATGTAAAGGTAATTTAACCTTCTTAGACGAATATGTGTTTCATAGAGTTGAAAGCAGAGCTAAAATCCACAAATAAAATCCTTTAGGATGTATCAGCTGTTTAGTAAGAGCATTAAGAAGAGTCAACACAGCATCGTCTGTTTTCGCTGTCACTCCGGTAAGCAAACTGGAGAGGGTCAAGCATGCTGTACACAGAGGAGGTCAGGTATCCATTGTTTTACACAGTATGGAGGTTATAGCAATGGGCCGAAAATCATTTGGCATCTTTGCTCCCAGCTTTTTTGGCACAGGCCTAATTATTGAAAATGTCCATGATTTTGGCCCTGAGCTTGTGTCTAGGAGACACTGAAACAGCCTAGCTTAGACACCTTTTAGCTGAGCAGCACGAGCCTCAGCTGAAAGGTGTCTTTAAGAAGACAGGCCTTTAAACCGTCAGAGCCTTTTTACTGGCTCTGCCCATCAATGTGTTTAAACCCTCCCACACCTGTCTTACATTACCTGTTTAAAATATGTTTACCTCTACCTTGTTTTTGTAATTGATTTTTGCCTCAGAGATCTCCCCCCGTAGCTGTCTCCTTTTTTCACACAGCAATTGCAAACATGACCAGAAAGCGACCTTTCTTTCATTAAGACAGTGTTTCAACTGTTTTGACACCCAGGATTTATTATTTGGGAGTTTTTTCACACTTTTTTTGTCAGACACAGTGTCTTCACAGAATTTAATATATGATGTCATAGTATCTGTGAGTTCATCAGCATCAGGACAGGATTGAAAGAAAATGTCCCAGTTTGTTTCCTCAAGACAGTCCCTGAGCTGTTCTTTACCTGTGTCCGACCACACCTGCACCTGCTTCGTGACAGGTTTCACTCCCTTCACTACAGCCTTATATTTTGGCAGGAGATGAATGACGTTTTGATCGCATTTCCCCAGGAGCAGTCTCGATACCGCTTTTTAAGCGTCGGGGATGTTCCCATAGCAACACCCGAGGGTTCCGGTCAGACGAGTTGGACAGTCCACATATTGCTGAAGGGAAGGCAAATGTTCAGATAACACACATGAATTCAAATCCCTGAGGAATAAACCGGGTTGGTCCGCAGAGCGTGTGACTGCGTCATTGTAACACTCCGCTATCCTCTCCGCTGCTGCGTCATCATTCGGTCCTGGTACATAAGTAAGAATGACAGTGAGCTGACCAGGGTCCCAACCTCTCAGGGTCAGCAGCAGAGCTGCGCTCCCTGAAGTCAACACAGATTTCCTAGCTGTAGTCGTTTTGTATTTCTTCATATGTCGTTCACATTGACTTTTGCCTTTCCGGGTCCTTTTCAGTTCGGCTGATTGCTCCTGAGAACTCTTTTCTTTCATCTTTTAGCTGCCGCAAAGCTTCCTTCAGCTTTAGAATCCAGGCCACTGATCTTTCTAGTTTATGCCAGTCCAAGTAGTAGTTGATCAATTTGTTCATTGGTTCCATGTTATTTTCGACTTGGACTGTGTTGACTGTAACTGTGTTCTTGACCTCCAGATCGTCTTGAAGGCTTTCTTTCCTTTGCACTGGTTGTTTTGGCAAATCACACTCATTGTTCAGCAAGAAGTTCGGTCCACTAATCCAAGTTCCTCCTTGTATCAGACTTTTGGCCTTCAGGCCCCTGCTGGCTTGATCGGCTGGATTTTCTGCTGTTCCAACATACTTCCATTGCGATGGTTTGATGGCTTCTTGGATCACTGTAACTATTCCGATGAAGGTCATGAATTGAGCACTTACATTGTCAGTGTATCTGAGTACGGAAGTGCTGTCTGTCCAGAAGATAGACGTTGTAATGGAATTTTAAGTTCTTGACGTAGCTTTTTGTCCATCTTCACCGCAACAACTGCTGCTGTCAACTCGAGCTGCTTATTGTGACTTGTTTGAGTGTGGACACTCTTGCTTTCCCCATCAGGACAGAACACTGTTTCCTGCCTTGTTCATTTTCTATCAGTAGATAAGACACAGTGCCATATATATATATTATCATGTACTCTGAGGCATCTGAGAAATTATACTTATTATACACTTATATAGAACGTTTATACACATTAATAGAGAAGTTTGCATATCAATACATTTTTTTAAACTTAAACTTCATTTTCCTCTTTTTTTCTTTTCTTGTTACCTTTCTCCACCGACAGAACATCTTGGGATTGAGTTTATGGGTACGCATCGTTCCTTCCTCCTGGTTTACAGATTTAAGCCTTTAAGCTAAAACTCTACAGCCATGATGCACAAATGATGTATACACATCCTACACATAGTAAACATTAAAAAATACAATGATTTTGAACATGAACCTTCCGACTTAAAAATATTGTCCATATGCTTAATCAATCACTCAATCAACATCAACATCATTTATGATGTATAGCTCTGCTTTGTGAGCCTGATGATGAGCTGGGTGCAACCAGCACGTCCTGACGCCATCTTCCTCTTCAGCTTCTGCCCTCTGCCTCCCTGACCAACAAAGACCCAGTTCTTGTGGGACTAGTACAAGAGACGAAAAGACCTGAATAAACCTGTTGGTTTTTTAGGGTCTCTAAACTCCTGAAAAGACAAATTAACAACACAATCATCAAACCAAATTGTCATGTTACGTTCAAGAACTCTATGATACAAACACATCAAACAGAATCGAGGGGCGATCTGTTATTGTTGTGTCTGCTCTTTAGGACAGGGGCCGACACAACCAAGCCAGTTCAACATACCCAGGATCTCTTTTCCAGATCTGGCTTCACTGAACCTGACACAGGCAATCACACGACGCTGGTTATCAACTCAATAGGTCAACCCAGGGTTTCTCTGAGCGCGCTCACATTAAAGGGCCGTTGTTTGGAGCAAATGACCGATCTAAACACGGGCAAGTCTGACGTCAGCTGATCGGCATACTTTACAAACTCAGAGAATACTCTGATTCTATATTTTTTAAAGATGATTTTTGTGGCTTTTGCCTTTATTTATAGGACAGCTGAAGATAGACAGGAAATGAGAGAGGGGGGGGATCTCATGCATCAAATGATCAGCAGACCTGGAGTCGAACCTGCGATCAGTGCGACGAGGACTACAGCCTCTGTACATGGGGCGCCCGCTCTACCAACTGAGCTAAACCAGCGCCCCACTCTATGATTTTAGATATGATGATTTTGTGCAGCTATGAAGAAATTACACATAATCCAGACTAAATTCCACTGAGCTGCAGGAAGGACGAATAGCAAAAGACAAATGCACAAATATAATGATATCACTGCTCCATCTTTAGAGCATCACATATTGATTATAACAGGTGTTACATTAGATTAATACGTTTTACAGGTGTATTTTTGTTAATGACAGATTTAGACTTATTCTCTCAGCCCAGTCGTATCAAACTATGGAGCAAATCAAAATAAAAACCAGTATGAATGCTTACTTTCACATCATGTAAATACATAAGTACTTCAGGCTTCATTGTTTTTATCAGTCTCTGTTGTCGATGTTTATCAGATGAATATCTTTCATGAATATATTTCATAAAGTCATTCCGTAAACAGGAAGTGTTTTATCACTCTCTCTCCCTCCTCCTTCTCACGATCAGCTCACAGAGCTCCTGAATCGAGATACCTGATTGGTCAGTAGGTGGTGTTTAGTTCAGGTTGATCTCTGATCTCCAACATCACCTGCTCCGGAGCAGGTTAGGTGTTCAGCATAAGTTACCATGTTGATCTATCCCGGTAAGAAGTGAACCACCTTCATAGTACTGAAAAACTCGGAGTGAACCCTGAAGTTACCTTGATAACCACAAATCCTGCTTCATAGTGCACCCCCCAGTTCTGTGGGGTCTGAGGGTTAGGGTTAGAAAATCTGACTCCACACATTAGCAATTGAGAAAGTGGCTTACAGTTTTACTTGTTGTGAAGAAGCTCCTAATGTCAATCTTTCTTTCTTTAGATGCCATCCTTTTTGTTTTGTGCGCAGAAAGTTGGTGTCTTCATCACTTAGCCTACATGCACATCCATACATTGTATAACATCTTGCTAACAGAGGTTTGGCACTTCTCAAGCAGATGTAGCTATAGCCAATCACACGTTAGCAAGAAATGGCAAAGCCATTACATTTCATTTAAATAAATGTCTTTTAAGTCTCTATCTATCACCGAATGAGGTATCACCAAAAGAGGCCCACTGATGAAAGCCTTTGCATTTGCAGTATATAGTATTATTATGGGCTGGGTGTCTGTGGCGGCGCCCAGTTAGTGACGCGTTCTCCATCAGCCAGCAGTGGTTGGTCTGTCAGAGAGGGTAGGCGGAGCTAAGCGGCTGCACTAAACTCAGGTTAGATGTTATGCTGAAAACGGAACAGCTCGTTGTTTTCAAGGGACACTACTCTGATTTGGAGAACAGTACGTCAGGCACAATAACCTTAATTACATCACTGGATTAAGAGGCAGTTAGACCTTGATGATGTAATAGTGATGTCATCCAGTCGAGAGACTATTGAGTTGCATTATTTGAAGGTTAGGAACCAGTGTTAGACTTTGACTCATACCAGGGACTAAAAGCCAATAATACTGGATCATAAATAAACTAAATGTGGAGTTCCTCTTTAACAACTTGTGTAAATGTTTTGAAAACTTTTTGATTTAAACCGTATCCATGCTAGAAAGAATCCTGTATTATTTCTGTCCTCACAGAACTTATTGTTTGTGGCTGTAATGGTCTTTCTGTGTGAGCATGTATCTGTCTCTGTGTGTGCTGTACTCCTGAAGTTTTAAGAATGGACTGTCCTCTTTTTCAGAAGCTGAGGAGCTGTATCAGAAACGTATTTTAACAATATCAGGAATCTGCATTGCACTCCTAGTCGTTGGAATCATGTGTGTGGTTGCCTACTGCAAAACAAAGTAATTCATATCACATTTTCATGTTTAATCCATCATTTAAAGGTAGACTTCCTGATTTTATTACAGCCCAATAGTGCCACCAAGTCCCAAACTAAATAGGGAGGTGTTTTTTTAGTGTATAAATATATAACAAATATATAATAAATGTATTGAATATTAAGTAGGTCAAGTTCTTTTAATAGAGCAACCATTTGAAGCTAGCACTTGAAGGTAGTGTAGTGAAGCTAACATTGGGTAAAACCATGAAGCTTGTTTAGTGAAGCTAACACTGGGTGATAACAGGAAACCAGTTTAGTGAAGCTAACACTGGGTGATAACAGTAAACCAGTTTAGTGAAGCTAACACTGGGTGATAACAGGAAACCAGTTTAGTGAAGCTAACACTGGGTGATAACAGTAAACCAGTTTAGTGAAGCTAACACTGGGTGATAACAGGAAACCAGTTTAGTGAAGCTAACACTGGGTGATAACAGTAAACCAGTTTAGTGAAGCTAACACTGGGTGATAACAGGAAACCAGTTTAGTGAAGCTAACACTGGGTGATAACAGGAAACCAGTTTAGTGAAGCTAACAGTGTGTAACTCAATTAAGCTTGAGATTAGGTTTCTGCATGTACTCCACTCTATGCGCCAGCAATACCATAATTTATCCCCCCAAGAAACACAAATCGATTCCCCTTCATCGCCTTAAGACATTACAGATATGTTAACTACTGTTTAGCAAGGAAGACAGAACTGATTTCAGGCAATGTGGGATGTACTAATAGCAAACAAACACATAGAGTGCTTGTGGAGAGTTAAATGTTAGTCAGGGCAAACAGAGTGTCAGCTTTATGGCAGTAAAATACACAGAAACACACCACCAGAAAAGGTAGTCAGTATGCAGGCTTCAGCTAGGAGGCGTTTGTTTTAAGATTCATTTCATTATTTCCTCTTTCAGGTCTGACTGACTGTCTAACAAGATGATTAAGACAGTTTTATGGCACTCAAGCTTAAAATGTTATTGAACATCTCATATCAAAAGAAACTGAAAGAGATAAAAGGCTAAGATGTTTATTTCGCTAATGTTGGTCAATATTAATCTGAATGAACCACAGATTTCAGGAAAGCTATATTGGCCTGATAGCCTAACCCTAACCCTCGGTCTGAGGCTGAGACCCAGTGTGATGCACTGAAACCTGATGAGAAAGTTTTCACACATAAAACAAGACATCATCTGCATAACTTGATCATTGACACAGACAAACTAAAACTACTGATAGATTTTGTGGTACTATTGGATGCTGTAACAAAATGATGGAGCGTAAATAGTGCTGACATCAATACATAAAAATATAAGTTAAACTACATGAAAGCCATAATGACATTACATGACACAGGGGTAAATCTTTAACATATGTTATGATCTGAGATGCTTTACAGTTCAGTTTGTTTGTCCACAAACAGGAAGCAGAGGAAGAAACTCCAGGACCGTCTGAGGCAGAGTCTGAGGAAGAAGAGGAACACCAAAGCTGGTCCCAAACTGGCGAGCTCAGCCAGAGGACGTCACATTGCTAACATGCCTCTTCAAGATTTGCAGCTTGTCAATGTATGCTGTCACTCGTGGGTATCAAATAAGAGACAACAAAACTGGATAAATCTGACCACTCACATCAATCTGTCTGTTCCTTTTTTATAGCAATGTAACGGGACGACTACACAGCATGCAGCTGAGAAGGACACAGAAACAACCTTCTCCACGAGCAAATACGCCTTATCTCCGCATGAACACACCACATTCACACACGTCTCCAGCCAAAGGTGAGGAAGAACTATATATTCGATATAAATTCACTCGTCTGGTTTTAATCAGCTTGAACTTAATTAGGTGAAGTGATGAAGAGGTAACATGGATGTATGAATATTGATCATTGGTTGTTTGATCATTGTTTACCTGTTACAAAACTAAAAGAACACACCTGCACCTCACCAACATCTGCAGCTTTATACAGTATATTTGCACCCTGTAAGTATGAGTCTCATAAATGGTCGTGTTATTTAAATAGTTACTAAAGAATTGATTCTTTAAGATAAGCTGTAATTCACTGACGATGCCCACAGTCTGTTGGCAGGTTCAGACAGAGTCGGGTTCTGTGTTTCCTGTTGAATTAGAGTTACAATGCTTTCAGGACTGTTGGTGGGAACTCTTGTAGTGTTTGCAGTGACCAGAGGAAACCTGGTACAGTGACCCTGATGGGTGAAGGAGGATGAGGCTGATGGCCTTCATTATATAGAATGTATGAAGGTGCCGCTCTACATGGCATGAGGCTAGCTGTCTGTTAATTAAGTGCAGTGATTTAACAGATGAGGGGGCCATCACATCAAGATCTTATGAGCTGCTCATTTGGATGTTTGCCTGCTATGTTTTCATTTTGTTTACATAACCAGAGGATTAATGAATGATGTAAATACCTGAAGAGGCGGGTGACATCCATGTCTCCTTGTCTTCTTCTCCGTGTCTAGAATCAGTTATACCCTGAGTGGACAGTTTAGCTTCCTCTGATTGGATGGTCAGTGGACAACATTGAGGCGAGCTGATTGGCTGGTTAGTTGAGGTGTCAAGAAACGGTCAAAATTGGTGCTTGTAAATCGTAACTCGTAGTTGTAACTTCAGGTTCACACATGCAGGTAGGAGCATTTGTGTGTCTGTAACTCAGACTTTGTAAAATCTCTAAGTTGAAATATAGCGTGAAATACAACTGAAGGCTGTGAAATCATAAGTGAACATTCTTTTGCGAGCTCAAGAGCTTTTTGACCTTTATTTGACTCCATACGGTTCAACTAAAAATCCAACAAAGAAAAAACGAGGAGCCACGAGGAGAATCTACAAAAGTCGGTAGTTTGGCTCTGCTCTGCTCATTGACATGCGTGCACATAAATCACGGTCACACGCACGGAAACACAGACAGATCGTGTCTGTATTTATTCAGTGAGGAGACTGCATCTAAGTTTTTAATACAGGACGAGCCGACGAGAGGGACGGTGCGGGTCACAGACAGGTGATCCACAGTGTGATCCTAGCAGTTTATCTGAATTTATAATGTGATCCAGCAGGGGGCAGTTTATAATCATGCAGCGCACTGACTGATCTGTGTGTTTCTCAGGCTCCGCCCCTGACTTCATAGGGTCGCGATCTGTCCTACATTTCTGTGACAACCCTTTATAAAGCATAAAATACATCTTCTCACGCTGTGACTGAGATCAGCCGGGAGGAGACAGACGTTAGGAGAGGATCAGATATGATGCAGACCTGTGTGTGTTTTGATGCTCATACCCGAATCAATAACGCTGCGATCCCTCCGTATTTCTGCGCACAGATAAAGTATGAACTCCGTCTCCACAGGCTGTCACATGCCCATATACTGTGTAGTTCATATATTTCACTGATAAACACAGAGCTTTAGAGGGGCATCAGGCTTCATGATACAAAGCCAGGGTTGCCAGGTCCATGCTTTTGAAGTGTCTTTAGGGGCGCGAGGCCCTGTGCGGTTGCACACTTCACACAGCCCATGCGACCGTTTTGACTCCGCGTATGTTTGGAATGTCACGGACAACGTTGGGTTTCACGGCCCGGTACTAAATGACCTACAGACCGGGGGTTGGGAAACCCCTGATCTACCGCATAAGTAGAAAAATCCAGCAGGGACAATAAAAAGGCTGGCTGTCGTTTCTGGTCTCCCGGTTCTCTGGCGTCTCTCTGTCCTGAAAGAAGCTCGGTGATACGTTAGCCACATTCAGTAGTAGGCTAACAGTGCCTCCGTCCTTTCTGCGGAGAACAAAGCAGAGAGAGGAGAAAAATGATTAAACAACGTGCAGAGCGCCACTTGACTCGTCACTGAGATAAATAAAAATAGTAATAAAAGCTGGTCCACTGATAGTGTTACCACACTGAGCTAATTCAGAGTGTAAACAAGGAAGTGGGAGGTGCTTCCAGGTTACTGCCGGTCCCGCCCCAACGAACTTGAAAAAAAGAAAAGCCAGCAGAGACATACTTGTGTGAGCTGTGGCGTTTCTATACAATTAGAGGATGGCTATGATAAATGTGTATTGTGTTTGGGGCACCAACATGCAATATTTTCCAGGGAGAACCCTCAGGTGGCCGGGCAAGTGGCATGTGTCTTACAGAGGTATCCACGTACCCTCATGACAGGGGAATCATTCCCCGTACATTTGGAAGATAGTCTCTTCATTCAAAGAACAAAGGTTACAACGTAACAAAGCAGTTGTAATGATAGACGATGACGAAAAGGCACCGAGACAGGGGAAGTCGGAGACTAAATACTCTGGGGAGGTGAGTGTAATCAAGTTCAGGCGAGACAATCACGAAGCAGCTGAAAACAATAAGGGCGGGGTTAGGGTTAGGCAGGAAATGGACCAACAGACCTAGTGACAAAGTACAACAGGAAAAGATCTCGGAACAACGAAATATAAATGAAATACATAAATAACAAGACTAACTTGTGACAAGTGATAGCATTGAGTCAGCATAAGAGTCCGAATTGATAAATGGTATCTTGTGAGTGTATTTGTGATTTGAGCTGGGTTCGTATGAAATGGTGTCGGACCTCTTCAGAGTTGTCCCTGTAGTCATCAGGGGCCTATACAACGATGTGAGTTCAACATGCCAAGGGGATCTTGTCCTGATCTGCCTTCACTTAACCTGACAAAGGAAGTCATGCCAAGAGCTCACACAATGCTGATTATCAACTTGATAAGTCAACCCCGGGTTCTACATTACTCTGAGGGTAATGTATGCAGGTGACATAGTCTGATGGGTTTGTTATGTGCAGTGAGTCTCCCTTTTTCTGATGCACAAAAAATATATAGTTAGATAATTAAACTAATAAACATGCAAAAGTAGATTAGTAATGCCTTCAACTAACGACTAGTTCACTAAGTACACATTCAGACTGGGACAGGCCACGTTTAAATGTGTTTTAGCAAACTATTAATCAATAATGGAACATAAGTTATAAAACCATTTACAATAAAAACATGCAGTTGTGACAGAAACAGGGACCGATTTCTGTGTCTAAAAACTCGACACCATCTTTACCCAGCTGCAGATCTGCGTGTTCACATCGTGACGTTATGCAGCTTTAGAAAACAAACCTCCTGCAGAAGCAGATTTGTCATCTGATGAGTCATTGTTGAGCAAATCATCAGCTGATTACATAATTAACCACCACATCAGTAAATCAGATTTACTGATTTACTGTTAAAGTGAAATAAAATACAACAAGTATGATGTCCTGGTCCAGAGGCCTGTCTGAACGCTGTCTCCGTGTGCACGCCCTCCCTGTCTCTGCAGCTGGAGTAATGACTGGAGCAACACGGTTCTGTCTGACACCGAGTCTGTCTCTGTGATGTCATTGCCGGAGAATAGCCAGCGTGCCACGCAGGGCGGCCGGGGTCGTCTGAATGCCACCGCTGGCACCAGAGACTTAAGTGCTCATTCAAAGAAGTGCCGAGACACACCCAGCTCCGACTTGCCTTAAAGTACGAGGTAACTGATTAATTTTCCCTTTTAACGTCCCAAACAGAAACACAAGAAAACTGACAACCGAAGCACACACACACACACACACACACACACATATTTATATATGTGTGTGTGTGTGTGTGTGTCTATAAAACAGGACCCAGTGGCGCAGCCAAACAAATAGAAATAAATAAAACAAAACTAGGCTGAGTAAATCTGAATGATCTTTAAAAAACATTTAAACAATACTTTTTCTTTCTTGAGCAATAAACTCCAACTTTAGACTGAAGGGAAAAATAGAGACAGAGAGAGAGAGAGAGAGAGAGAGACAGAGAGAGAGAGAGAGACAGAGAGAGACAGAGAGAGAGAGAGAAAGAGAGACAGAGAGAGAGAGAGAGAGAGAGACAGAGAGAGAGAGAGAGAGAGACAGAGAGAGAGAAAGAGAGAAAGAGAGACAGAGAGAGAGAGAGAGAGAGACATAGAGAGACAGAGAGAGAGAGAGAGACATAGAGAGACAGAGAGAGAGAGAGAGACCGAGAGAGAGAGAGAGAGACAGAGAGAGAGAGAGAGACAGAGGGAGGGAGAGAGAGACAGAGAGAGAGAGAGAGAGAGAGAGAGACAGAGAGAGAGACAGAGAGAGACAGAGAGAGAGACACAGAGAAAGAGAGAGAGAGAGACATAGAGAGAGAGAGACAGAGAGAGAGAGAGAGAGAGAGAGAGAGACAGAGACAGAGACAAAGACAGAGAGAGAGAGAGAGAGAGAGAGACAGAGAGAGAGAGAGAGACAGAGAGAGAGAGACAGAGAGAGAGAGAGAGAGAGAGACACAGAGAGAGAGAGAGAGAGAGAGAGAGAGAGACAGAGAGAGAGAGAGAGACAGAGAGAGAGAGAGACAGAGAGAGAGAGAGAAAGAGAGACAGAGAGAGAGAGAGAGAGAGAGACAGAGAGAGAGAGAGAGAGAGAGACAGAGAGAGAGAGAGAGACAGAGAGAGAGAGAGAAAGAGAGAAAGAGAGACAGAGAGAGAGAGAGAGAGAGAGACATAGAGAGACAGAGAGAGAGAGACAGAGAGAGAGAGACAGACCGAGAGAGAGAGAGACCGAGAGAGAGAGAGAGAGACAGAGAGAGAGAGAGAGACAGAGGGAGGGAGAGAGAGACAGAGAGAGAGAGAGAGAGAGAGACAGAGAGAGACAGAGAGAGAGACACAGAGAAAGAGAGAGAGAGAGACATAGAGAGAGAGAGACAGAGAGAGAGAGAGAGAGAGAGAGAGAGACAGAGACAGAGAGAGAGAGAGAGAGAGAGAGACACAGAGAGAGAGAGAGACAGAGAGAGAGAGAGAGAGAGACAGAGAGAGAGAGAGAGAGAGTGAGAGACAGAGAGAGAGAGCGAGACAGAGAGAGAGAGAGAGAGAGACAGAGAGAGAGAGAGAGAGAGTGAGAGACAGAGAGAGAGAGCGAGACAGAGAGAGAGAGAGAGACAGACAGACAGAGAGAGAGAGAGAGGGCAGGGGGGAGCTTGGTGTGTCAGATCCCCCCGGCAGTCTAAACCTATAGCAGCATAACTCTGGGCTGGTCCCAGCCTGAGCCAGGTCTAACTATAAGCTTTATCAAAGAGGAAAGTTTTAAGTCGACTCTTAAAAGAAGAGAGGGTGTCTGCCTCCCGGACCCTGACTGGTAGATTGTTCCAGAGGAGGGGGGCCTGATGATTGAAGGCTCTACCTCCCAAACTATGTGTCTGTGTATGTGTATGTTTGTTGCAAAGGTGAAAGAAGGCTGTCCCTGAAATGTGTGTTATGTGGGAGATGAAGGACATATCCTGATCAAAGAGAACTCCCAGATTCTTAACAGTGGTGCTGGATGCCAGGCTGATGCCATCTAGGGCAGCTATATGATTAGAAAATGTAATTTTTGTGAGTACTGTCAATGGCATTCTAATTCTCTCTATATAACAACCTGTATTCATCAATAATTCACTAAGTGCTGTGTACTTTAACAAACAGATGTGTGTCTGCTGCAGGTTTGTATCGGCCCTGACATCCCCGCCTCTGCTGTCCCCGGGGTCCCGGACCTCTCTAACCACTCCAGGGTCTCCTCCATCAGAGATGTCTGCCCCCCTGTCCAGCCTGGCCATCTCTGTCCCCTCAGTGGCTTTAAGCCCCTCTGGGGAGGAGGAGCGTCCCCTGCTGCTGTTGAACAAACATCGGGCGCAAGATGAACAGAAGAGGAGCTCTGCTCACTACAACCACGGCCACGTGGCACACAGTTTACCACCGAGCCCACTGTTACCTGAGGAGAACGGTGACTACCAGGTCACAGGTGAACATGACACAGCTGCCAGCCAGGTGTTCTCACCTGAGACGCAAGCTAAGACAAACAACAACATGAACGACTGCAACTTTAAAAGAGTCACACGCGGCGTGGAATCCTGCTGTGACAGCATGTTAACAGACGAGCCTCAGGGGGAACAAACGCCCTTTATCCCCACAGGAAGTACATCAGAGCGGCTGCTCGGAGCCTCAGAAGGCAGCAGGACTAACCAAGCAGCCTCACACGGTGACCTGCACGACGAGTCATCGAGTCCCACCACCAAGCCAGAGTCTGTGTGAAGTCAAAGGAAAACTTGAGAAGGAAAAAAAGAATAGTCACTATTTAACCTTTATTTTCTATAAATTATTTGCTGTGTAAATGAAAAAAGGAACTTTTATTTTAGAGATGTAGTAAATACAGAGTTTTATAAAAAAGTCAAAATGTGTTCTTGTAGGTAAAGTGCCATACGCTGGTATGTAGCAACGGTTCACAGTATATTTCAGTGCAGAGCTAATATCAAAGGTGCCTTTCTGTTTGGTATGCTTAACTGCAGCAGTGCATACTGGGCCGTATATCCACCATCTTAACCTTCCAGTTAACAATCAAGAATAACCTGCTGGCTGCTTAACGTCCTGAAGTCTGAAGTTCCCTCTGATCTTAAACGTAAGCCTTTGAGGAGCATGCTGCGTCCAAAATGCTGTCAGGGAACAAGAGCAGTTTATTTCCTCTGCAGCCATTTGACCTGCTGCTCGATGACCTGATGTCCTTTGTACTGTGCTTTTATTGTGAAACTTAGAAGTTAGAGACCATCATTTTTATTCATCATTGTTCAATCGAGAATCCTGCAGAAAGAAAATTGAAGCTGTTAGATGAGGTGAAGGTGCAATCAGTAAAGTCCAGCTTTAAGCTCTACTAATTATTACTAATTACTTCGAATATGCTTCATATATCACAGTTGACCTTTTTTGTTGGTTAAATTTATGTTGTGAGTTGATCTAAACAATTCAGTTTCACCATGTTTCAGGGGAACTGCACTGATGTATTTCACGTTAAGTTTAGAAACTCATAATGAATGCATAAAAAACTAAAGATATAGAGCAGAGGCCAAAACGTCCCGACTTTACGTATCGACGATGCTGGATTCTTTCTCTCTGTTGAAACATGAGCATGAAGACCAGCAGCTGTTTCCTCCAAAGAGAATGTGTGTTCTCATGTGATGTTACTGATTGCATCTTTAATGTGCACTAAGAATGAAAATGTCCCATTTTGTCAGTCCTGAAGACGTCATGTGTTCCTGAGTGATGCATTATGGGAATTAAACAAATTGCTCAATTTATAAATAATGGTAATCTGCTTTATTTTTTAAGTTGGACGTATATTCTGGTGTGTAATATTATTTTGTTATAAGTGTGTTTGCTCTTTTTCTTTTCCACCCCCAGCTTGTGTTGACACGTGTAGTCTGTGTGATTTAAAAAAGCTAACATGCTAACATATGAACGTATGAACATCTGCCTGACTGTCACCACAACTCCAGAATAAAGTCAATAAAACTACATTTATCTGTTCAAACATAGTCGCTGCAGATGTAGAATCGGTCTGGTCTAATAGTAAGATGTTGTGCTTCCATATAATAAGTGTTTTTATAGCAGCCATACTTCTGTATTTTATATTTTACTATTTAATATAATTTATTATCTGTTTGTTAGTTCTCTCTGATTAAACGCATTAATTGCTGTTATAAAGTATAAACATTTATATTTTAACAAACAGGATTTCAAACATGTAAAATATATAAAGGTGTCTGTTCCACTTGGTTCTTAAAAAGAAAAGAACAACTTGCATATTTTGTCACTTGTATGTTAAATAAGTCACAATGCATTGCTTTTAAGTCTGTAAATACACAATAAAACCTTCCCTGCTGTTGTTTCTTATTAAATATTAAATCAGTTGTGTTTTCTGCTTCAGTCTCAAAATATTTGTGCAGCTGCAATAATTATTCTTCATGTTTCACATTTAATCATTTAAGTTAAAATTTCTGAGACTGTATTATGTAATTTTTATTTTGTAACTTACTGTTATTGTCCTAAAAGAGAGAGACACGATAGTGTGTATGTAATTAAGAAATTCCAGTAATTTACAGTGAAAAGAAGAAAAGTATAATCTTGACATTAAATATCCTCACAGGAGCTTTAATGTTAAGACAAACAGAAACAGGGAATCGTTTTTTCAGGTAACAAAGAATTAAAGATGACAATGTGAATTAAACATGACATTAAATACAAAACTTGAAGCACAAAAAAGTATCACTCAGTAAGTCATTAAACACGAATGTAGGTTTTATTTTGAAGGTCTTGAAGGGAAGTCAGAGTGAAATCTATTCAGTGCAGCCGACGTCTCTCACTATACAGCTTCATGAGGACTCTCCACCACTGAAGCTCCGACAATGAAGCCCGATTTAAATCTCCTTTATTTTGTTTTCAGTTGTGTCAAAGTTTCTCAGCTTCTGGATTTTTGTCCGGCTCAGTGTAAGTGTGAGCAAGACGTCCTCAGCGTTTCATGTTTCGGAGCTCAAGTCCTGCCAGTTTTTCACTCCAGCACACTGGAGGTGTAAGTAACTCTTTATTGTGTTTACACTGACTACATCTCGTTATTCAATTAAGATTTATGTCATCTCTAAACTCTGTATTATATCCAGACTGAAAAGTCTAATGTAATATATGATTAAAAATATAAACTGTTTCAGGTGGCTCATGGGGACAAAACTTTCTTCTATTCCTCAGAATGCTTTTTCCGACCTGACCAACATTTCTCACATGTAAGATTTTTTTTTTAAACAGTAAAACTTCAACAGAAATGTATACTCGTCACATAAACATTATATTAACCAGCAGAGAAAGCTGAAGATTGGAAACATTTACTGTATAATAATAAACAAGTTCACATCGTGTCTCTTAATCAAAGCACTGCAAATACGTTTTTTTAATTAAAGTAAATTCAGTTTCAGTCTCTATGTTTGTATGTTTTCAGATACATCTCTGATGATGACACTTTACGGTTTCTGGAGAGACATTCCTTCCACAACCTGTCCAGACTCACACACATGTATGTTACATGAATGTTATAACAATATAATATGGGGTCACAAACTCACATTTATTTACCCCAATCAGAAGCTGTTTTATCAGACATTTACTGCTCAACACTTGGACACTGATTGAACCATTATTATATAATTATAATGAAGATAAGTAGGAGTAAGTGACAGTTACGAGATAAAGTGACATATATGGGTAATAGCAGCAACATTTTAGCAGAATGAGATAATACAGAATGATATGAGGTATAAGGTATAAAATATAGTACAATAGAAGGTGCAATATAAGAGTGGAATTAAATACAGTATGTATATAAATATATTGTAGTATGATAGCGAATATTAAGTCTATAGTAAAAATGTAAAATAAAAATAAAATTGCAGTAGTATAGTATTTAGTAGTACAATATAATATAGCATTATATGATATACAGTATGTGGTATCAATGATAACAATATATTTATAATAATAATGTAATAATGTATAGTACAGTGGTAAAGACTGAATATCAGATGTAATATGGTGTTGTGCGTTACAGTCTGGTGCAGTATGTATAGTATAATATGTGTATATACATATAGGATGCTAGAATATAACATATATAATATAATAACAGTAATAATAATATAATTTAGGTGCAGTATAATATGGAGGTGAATAGTAAGTACAGTGTAGTATATGAAGATATTACAGTATATAGCAATATATTAAGTAAATCACACCAGCAGAGAGTCACTGAAGAGTGAAGGTGATGAGAGTTCTGAGTGTGACAGACATAACATTTTAACATGACAATATCATAAAGACTGAACTGAAATGTTTCCTTTTTTTTAAATTTTTTTTTTTACAAAAAATGTCATGAATAAAAATTATTATTTAAGTCAAATTTATAAATTACTGAATCAAGGTTTTTAATACTCAGTAAAGTCATGAGATTGACGTGTGTGTGTGTATGTGTGTGTGTGTGTGTGTGTGTGTGTGTCCCACAGACAACTGACTGGAATGAAAACTCTGTCACACATTGACCAGGAAGCTTTTAAGGATCTGCCTAATTTAAAGTACCTGTAAGTAAAACTTTCTGATTTTATGATTTCAGCAGAAAATGAAGTAAAAGAAATAGTAACAATAATAGTAAACAGTATAAACAGTGATTAACAACATAAATAGTAATGATAATAGTAAACAGTATAAATACTAACAATAATGAAAACACTTTAAATAGTAATAATAGTAGTAAACATTATAAATAGTAAATAGTATAATTAGTATTAATAATAAACAATATAAATAGTAATAATAATAGTAAACAGTATAATTGGTAATAATAATAATGAACAATATAAATAGTAATAATAATAGTAAACAACATAAAAAGTGATAAAAATAGTAAATAAATAGTAATAATGATAGTAAACACTATAAATAGTAATACAAGTAATTAACAGTATAAATAGTAATATTAATAGTAAACAGTATGAATAGTAACAATAATAGTACACAGTGTAAATAGTAATAATAATAGTAAACAGTATTAAAAAAATAACAATTATGATCATAAAAGTAATAATAATTAACAGTATAAATAGTAATAATAATAGTAAACAGTATTAAAAAACAATTATGATAATAATAATAATAATAATTATAAAAAGTATAAATAGTAATAATAATAGTAAACAGCATACAAAGTTATAAAAATTGTTAATAGTAAATAAATAGTAATAAAAGTAATAAACAGTATGAATAGTAACAATAATAGTACATAGTATAAATAGTAATAATAATAGTACACAGTATTAAAAATAACAATTATGATCATAATAGTAATAATAATAGTAAACAGTATAAATAGTAATAATAGTAAACAATATAAATAGTAATAATAGTAAACAGTATAAATAGTAATAATAGTAAGCAATATAAATAGTAATAATAATAGTAAACTTTATAAATCGTAGTAATAATAGTAAATAGACTCTTCTGATTAATTAATTAACTGATTTCTTTCATTACAGAGGGATCACTAACACGGGTCTCACCTCTTTTCCTGAGCTACAGTTTATTCAGTCCAGCCAGGAGGATTTTATTTTGTACGTTACCTTTAAATAAACATAATTACAGTGACTTTAGTAAAGATAAATATTTTATAACTGGAGTGAAATATTTTATGTTTATGCCTTTTTGAAGGGAGATCGTTGAGAATGTGTTCATACAGGTGATTCCTGCTAATTCTTTCATTGGAATATGTGACAGTCCACTGACCGTGTGAGTACGATTTAACAATAAATCTAATTTTCAGACTCATTTTCACTGACTCACAGGCGTAATGACTGTTTTCTCTGGTTTTAGGTTTTTGTTCTATTTCTCTTCTGCTTTACACCAACATTCTCACTATTTTAAGCATGTGTAAAATCCTCTGATTCCACCTTTTGTTTCTGCATTTTACTATTTAAAAAAATCCATGATTTGAATACTGCTTTAAACTAGGCTGGCATGCTTATGCGAGGATTAAACAATAGTTGAAAACAACATTGTTTAGTTCCTGCATCTTAAAAACGTTTTTATGTCATGAACTCTAAATGAAATTGACGCCACATAAAAGACTGACATAAAAAGATTCTGTGTTTACAGTGTCTGCCTGTTTATAGTGTATATAGTGTTACAATACAATGTTACAATTTCATTTAGCAGACGCTTTTGTCCAAAGTGACGTACATCTGAGAGTTAATACAACACAAGCAACGATCGAGACAGGAGGGGGCGGAGTCAGTGAGAGCCAACAAACAGCTTCAGGTGTGATCGCACACTGGTGCTGACAGGAAGTGTATAATAATAAAAGATCCTCATCAACAAGATCAGTATAGTCATCATCATCATCATGAAAATCCTAGTTAGCATAAACCACATCCTCGATGTCATCATCATCAATAGCATCAATATCATTAAGGTCAGAGTTCATTAAGAGCTGGGTCTGTAGCTTCTTCTTAAAGGTCAAAGGGACTCTGCGGACTGAATGGAGTTTGGTAGCTCGTTCCACCACTGGGGGGCGACAGAGGAGAAGAGTCTAGTTAGAGACTTAGGGCCCTGTTGTGATGGGAGCACCAGGCGCCTTTCATTGGCAGAGCGTAGTGGGCGGGACAGAGTGTAGACCTGGATGAGGGCGTTCAGGTAGGCAGGAGACGTTTTTGTTGCTGTTTTGTAAGCGAGCGACAGGGTTTGAATTTGATGTGAGCGGCAGCTGGGAGCCAGTGGAGGGATATGAGCAGTTGTGGGATACGAACAGTGGAGGGATATGAGCAGTGGAGTGACATGCAATTTTGGGTTGACTGTAGATCAGTCACGCTGCTGCGTTCTGGATCATCTGCAGAGGTTTGAATGTGCATGCAGGAAGGCCTGCCAGGAGGGAGCTGCAGTAATCATTGTGTGATATCACGAGAGCCTGTACCAGCAGGTGTGTTGCATGCTCTGACAGGCAGGGGTCTGATCCTCCTGATGTTGTACAGGACAAATCGACATGACCGAGCAATCAAGGCCACATGAACCTTAAAGGTTAGCTGGTCGTCAATTTAGTGGGTAGCGGGCAGACTCAGTGGGTATGAGTTCAGTTTGTCCGAGCTGTATAAATATATATATGTATGTATTAGGGCTGTCAAAGTTAATCCGTTAATAACGCAAATGCATTGATTGTCGCTTTTTATAAAGCCTATAAAAGGTGCAGATGTCATTCGGTAACGCCCGTTAACATCATTAATAACGTCCGTCGTGCACACGCGGCTCACGTACTGTGAGAACTGAATTGTGAGAGAAAATATTTAACTTTTGTGACTTAATGAAACAGACTGCTGATGAAGACTGTCAACACAGCAGACAGAGAGACAGACAGGAAGAGGGGGCGGGGCCAGCAGCTGTGCAGAGAGCAGAGGTGCAGGTGTGTTGGGGGACTGAAGCAAAGCAAAGAGATCAGATTAAAGTAGTTTGTGAATTAAGGTGACGCAGAGAGAACAATCAAACTGTGGAAGGAAGAAATCAGCATCTAGAAAGAGTTTAATCCAGACTGAGTAAGTCTGCATGTGATGTGCTTCTCACAGGAATCACTGATATATGCGATGATCGCCATGTTCTGCTTTCAGCACATGTTTTGAGCGTGCAGAACCTTTGAGGTTATTCTGTAGAATATTCTGGACAGTATTTCTCATTGTTTCTGAATGTCGCAGTAATAATAAACATGCATTAGCATAAAGGAAGCATATTTGTCCATTCCCATGTTGATAAGAGGATTAAAAAATATCTCTTTAAGGTACATTTACAACAGGTAAAAAATGTGCGATTAATTTGCGATTAATCACGAGTTTACTATGGACAACCATGCGATTAATCGCGATTAAATATTTTAATCAATTGCCCTAATATATATAATGTGGTGCTCCTATTGTTTCTCAGACACCGATGATGTGCAGGTGATGAAAGAACCTCCGTTGACACCGACTTGTTTGCATTAGAGCAGGTTTATTACAAAGTATCAGCATCGATCAGGCTTCTAGAATACCTGGGAGAACACCCTCGGCCAAATGATCAAAAAATTATAAGAACTACCATCACTGAAACAAATGCTTCAGTTTTAGAAAAAAAACATGTATTAAATGAAGAATTTTCTCCTTTCTTTCTGTTTTTTCAGCATGCTGAACAGCAATGGTGTGAAAGAGATCCAACGTTACGCCTTCAATGGGAGCAGCCTGGAGGAAGTGTACGTCAGTCTGTCACCCTGATATGAAGACAGAAACTCAAAATAACATACAGGAAGGAGCTCACTATTATTGTATTCATGTACATCATCTATGACTTTTAATACTTTTTAAAAATATAAAAATATAATTAACCTGTTTGGCTGGCAGGTTAAATGACTTCAGATAAGTTAAAGTTATATTAAAGGCATTATTTACACAGCGGAAGGCGCACAGTCTAGTGATTTAGGGCGTGTCCAACCCACTTTTGCTCGTTACACAATCTGGCCGCAAACTAAGGCACAAGGTGCAAAGAGGTTGGCTTAAGTCCCTGGATTATTCATAGGTGTGTTTTTAGCATTTAATCAAACCAATCAGAGTGTCAGCTCTCATTCCCTTTAAGAGCCAGGTGAGCCTGCAGACGGGTGTGTCGCTATTTGCACGACAGATTTCAGTCATTCTTCTTATATAAACTGGTCTCGGACCGGCATTTTTAACTTATTTCTTTCCAGTGTGACCCCACACACACGCAGAACACACACAGGTCTCTGTGCAATATATTTCGAAGCACGGATTGATGTTAAAACCACTGAAGCGATCCCACTGCCCAACAGAAACGAAGAGAAGAGAGACGCTGAGAACGTTAATGCACGATGCACAGCAGCGTAACTTCATTAATGATTTAAATCTTCAGACACGCCGTCAGGATCGGACAGGATCTTATGTTTATTAAAGTTCTGTGTACTGACCATCAAGGAAAGGTCGGCTGTAAATGTTTATACACTTATTGTTGCTGCTGAATCACATGGATGTATTCTCCAGTGCGTGCGTAATGGACACTAAACAGTATATTAATATCTGTGGGCACGATTATGGTTATGTCTGAGGATTGTAATAAATGTACCTCTTAGTTACATGTGTGTGAGTGTGTGTGTGTGTATTTCTGCGTGTATTAGAGAGAGCGTGCGTCAGAATGAGCGTGCGAGATGGAGAACTTGGTGTCTCTGCAGCTTTTGGCCCGTGCGTGTAGAGGCATCGGTGAGCTTGTCCACGTCTTCCGGCACTTCTCACCAGAACGGCAACAAACTGAAAGCAGTATCATGATTTAAGGCGACGTGGGAGACCAAAGCTTGCCCTCACAGTCCAGTGTCCCATAAACAACGTTATTTACGCTTTTTACTTTTGAGTAGAAGCGCTGCTGTGCACCCCCGTGCAAGTAACAAACAGAGGCTCGTGTTGTGAACTCGCCGATGTATGTCCATAATGCGCCCTTTAAATAGCAGGAACATATTGCGTCATGGACTTTAGACCATGTTTTTGTTGGTCTATGGTGCAGTTGCTTTCTGCGTCCTTGAGATAGCAATGCAACACCCGTTTGGCTGACCACACCTCATTTTAAGACCAACACGCCCATGGGCGCTAAAGTGGGCGCAAGATTTGCTATTTACACAACATGGGCACTGGGCATGAAAATCACAACTGTGTCAGGTGGAAAATAGCAATGACACTTGTGCTTACGCTGGGTGTAGGATAGGGCCCTTAATGTTGATGATTATTACTTTTCTTTCTCTCATCTGTTCTTCATCCTTAAGGTATCTTCACAGGAACGTGGATCTGAAACAAATTGATGAATTTGCATTTCATGGCGTCATTCATGGCCCAACTCACCTGTGAGTTACTGAAATAAACAGAATTTAAAAGAGTAGTTAGTGTTCTTTGTTAACAATATAGAAAATAACGTTAGTTTGTTTCCTTACATAAAAAATCTTTATTTTGAAACTGCAGAATGTGCTGAAGTTGAAAACAGGAAGAGCTTCAGTTTTGTGTCTGAATGACTGAACGTTAACGCTTTGTTTGTCTTTCAGAGACCTTTCAGAAACCAAAGTTAGCTCTTTGCCATCAGTAGGGATGCAGACCATTGAAAAGCTGCAGGCTAAAAACACTTGGAGCCTGAAAGCTCTGCCCCCCTTCAGAGCCTTCCTCCACTTACAGAGCGCTGAATTGACCTTCCCGAGCCACTGCTGCGGCCTCACAATGTTGAAAAGATGGAGAGGGTACGTTCAAGAATTTAAAGTGTTGGGAAACATTTTCCCACTGAGAATTCTTCTCATCACGAGTTTGTACTTCACATTCCAACTACAAGCCCACCCTGTTTATACTGTTGTACTGTGTTTAGTTCATACAGTGTATCATGTTTTCAGTGTTAAATGCAATGTTCACACTGTACATAGTGTACATAGTTACAGTGTGTATCCTATGGTGTATATAGTTTATACAGTATACTTTATATACACTTTTGTACAGGATATAAAATGAATACAGTGTTTATAGTAAATACAGTGTGTAAGATTAAATAATCCTATATTAATCCCCAGTGGGGAAATTCTGGTGACAAATAGCAAGTAAATTCAACGTAAAAATAAGAATAGATAAAATAAATATAATAAAATAAGAGGTACAACTGTTTTACAAGTAGGAGTAAATGACAAGTTAAAGTGACAGTTATAGTAAAAAGTGACATGTGTATATAATGAAAACAGTGTATAGTACAGTGTAGCATATATTTACTTTACTATAATGTTAAAAAACTCAGTAGACTTGAATTGGTTTAAGGTAGATACATTGTAGTAAGAAAAAGAGAATAAATAAGAAAAAATATCAATTCGCAAATCAAATTATCTTTTGTCAACCAGACAGTTTAAAACATTTCAAAAAATATTCCCTAACTCAAAACACATTCATTTCTTTTCAAAACTCAGTTTTGATTGTCCTTTTAATCAGTTGTCATTTCAGGTGTGAAGTCTGAGAAAAAAGTGAGTGAGAGAGTTTGTTCGTACTACACTGGTAGGAGTTTGATGATTGTTGCTTATCTCTTCTCGGGCTGATGATTGTTGCTGATCTCTCTTTCAAGGTTCATTGAAAAATGGCTCCCAGCTTATCAGTTCTCTTGGCTGGCCATCACTCATCACTTTTCCATGAATGAAAAAAAAAGGGTTAGGGGTTAGACTAAAATGGTAGCGGATTCGCTGCTTGCTCGCCCGGTGAGATAGCGGCGAGTCGACATGTAAACTTAGAATAACCGACTTTTTCATCACTACGGTCCGCTGTAATCTCTCCGGAAAAGCCAGCAACTTCTGACTCCTATTTACTTGCCGACGATTAAATAAATAAATGTTTGATAAACACTTAACAGGCATTAAGCCAGCTATTGCGAGCACAGTATACCTGTAACTTAGTGCTAACAATATATCAATACAATAACACCAGCATTGAACTCACCGAAAAGCTGGAGCTCAGATGTTTTGCACGGCCAGAAAGTTCTATAAATCCCACAGAGAGACAGGTTATTTGTCCTAAAGGCTCCAACAACACAAACAGGTGAAGTTAAGTTCAGTGACTATGTGTCTGTGTTGACGTCTATCAGACAGCCAGCAGGGGTCTCACCCTCTCCAGTGGAGAGAGGGGTTGTCCAAGATGGCTTTAATTTTGTCCTTCATCCTCCTCTCAGCAACTGACCCCAGAGTTTAAGCCCAACCACAGAGCGGGCCTTCCTCACCAGCTTTGTTGAGTCTGTTAGCCTCACAAGCCTTGATGCCACCCCACCAGCACACCACAGCAAAGAACAGTGTGCTGGCCACTACAGACTGGTAGAAGACCTTCAGGAGCCTGCTGCAAACACTGAAGGACCTGAGTCTCCTCAGGAAGAGCAGCCTGCTCTGTCCTTTCCTGAAGAGGGCGTCAGTGTTGTGAGACCAGTTCAGTTTGTTGTTGATTTGGACCCTATGGTACTTATATGAATCCACCCTCTCCACTTCCTCCCCCTGGATGATGACTGGGGCAGGGGGCTTCCTGTTCCTCATGTAGTCCACCACCAGCACCTTGGTCTCTGATGTTGAGCTTCAGGTGGTTGCTGTTGCACCATGCGATTAAGCTCTCTATCAGTCCTCTGTACTCCTCCTCCTCATTGATCCATCCAACAATGGAAGAGTTGTCAGAAAACTTTTGAAAGTGGCAAGGAACTAGAGTTGAACTGGAAGTCTGAGGTGTAGAGAGTGAAGAGGAATGGTGCCAGTACAGTTCCTTGAGGTGCGCTGGTGTTGCTTGTCACCACCTCAGGCACGGCCATCCACTCTGACATACTGTGGCCAGCCAGTGAGATATTCCATAACCCAGGCTCCTGTATTAGGGTGCAGTTGCATCGCCAGCAGCTTGTCCCTTATAAGGCAGGGCTGGATGGTATTAAAAGCACTGGCGAAGTCAAAAAACGTGACTCTCACATTGCTTCCCTGCTTCTCCAGGTAAGAAAGGGGTCAGAAAGATGAGGGCATCCTCCACACCAATGTGCAGCTGGTATGCAAACTGCAGCAGATCCGGGAAAGCAGTTAGCAGTGTCCTCAGGTGCTGGAGAACCAGTCTCTCAAATGCCTTCATAACATATGACGTGAGCGCCACTGTGATAGTGAAAGGGCTGGGACGTCCTTTCTTTGGTACTGGGACAATGCAGGACATCTTCCACAGGTTGGGCGCCATCATTAACCTTAAGGAGAGATTGAAGAGGTGCTGAAATACTCCTGCAAGCTGCCCAGCACACACCTTGAGAACCCTGGGGCTGGTGTTGTCTGGCCCACTGGCTTTGGAGAGCTCCCTTTCCCGGTGGCTTGAAGTAAGAGTTGGACAGGGGTAGGGGTAGGGATGTAGGAAATTATAGTACAGTGTATATAATGAATACAGTGTATATAGTTCAGACAATTACGAAAGCCCTTTTGCTCCAAAACAGCCTTGACCCGTCGGGGCATGGACTCCACGAGACCTCTGAAGGCTGTGTGTGCTTAGGTATCTGGCACCAAGACGTTAGCAACAGATCCTTTAAATCAAATCAAATCAAATCAAATTTTATTTGTATAGCGCCAAATCATAACCAGGGTTATCTCGAGACACTTTACAGAAAGAGCAGGTCTAGACCGACTCTTTGTTAAGTTATTTAAAGAGAGGCCCAACATGAATCCACCATGAGTAGCACTTAGCAATTCGGCACATTGGCAAGGAAAAACTTCCTTTTAACAGGCAGAAACCTCGAGCAGAACCAGACTCATGTTGAACAGCCATCTGCCTCGACTGGATGGGCCGAAAATGGGATAGAAGGAGATGCAGGATAGAGACAGACAAAGAGAGCAACAACAACATATGTTCTTGTTACCACAACAACATATGTCCTTGTTACATGAACAACAACAGACACATACTTATGGTTGCAATGCCAATAATAGTGGTAGACTAGGGTGAAGATTGGCTAAATAAATAAATAAATAAATAAATAAATAAATTAGCGAGAGAAGCAGAGTAATGATAAAGGCTGAGGTAATCGTAATTGTAACAGTTGAAGTCAACAGGTCTACTATTAGCATTAGCAGCAACAATAATGATACTATGGGGAAGGCTGATGTTAGTAGTTGTTGCAGTCGAGCAGGTCCACAGCAGCAGGTGGTCTGCAGCAACGATCCTCAGGAACCTTCAAGACAAGGGAGCACAAGAACTCCCGGGAAGATATGTGGTTAGTAATGTTAATGGGACCAGAAGATACAGAGTTAATGAGCTGCATTAATATGACAGAGAGAGAGAGAGAGTCAGAGAGAGAGAGAGAGAGAGAGAGAGAGAGAGAGAAGCTTGGTGTGTCAGATCCCCCCGGCAGTCTAAACCTATAGCAGCATAACTATGGGCTAGTCCAAGCCTGAGCCAGCCCTAACTATAAGCTTTATCAAAGAGGAAAGTTTTAAGTCTACTCTTAAAAGAAGAGAGGGTGTCTGCCTCCCGGACCCTGACTGGTAGATTGTTCCAGAGGAGGGGGGCCTGGTAATTGAAGGCTCTACCTCCAACACTACTCTTAGAGACTTTAGGTACCACAAGCAGGCCTGCATCCTGGGAGCGCAATGTTCTAGAGGGGTAATATGGCACTATGAGCTCTTTAAGATATGATGGTGCCTGACCATTAAGAGCTTTGTAAGTAAGAAGAAGGATTTTAAATTCTATTCTAGATTTTACAGGAAGCCAGTGCAGAGAGGCTAATACAGGAGAGATGTGATCTCTCTTCCTAGTTCTTGTCAGCACACGTGCTGCAGCATTTTGTACCAGCTGCAGAGTTTTTAGTGACTTATTAGGGCAGCCTGATAGTAACGAGTTACAATAATCCAACCTGGAAGTAACG
Source organism: Semicossyphus pulcher (assembly GCF_022749685.1). Lineage (NCBI taxonomy): Eukaryota > Metazoa > Chordata > Actinopteri > Labriformes > Labridae > Semicossyphus > Semicossyphus pulcher. Next base: position 496,158 of record NW_027211729.1, read on the forward strand.
AATGCATGGACTAGTTTTTCTGCATCGTGTTGAGACAGGATGTGTCTGATGTTTGTTGTGAAGGTGAAAGAAGGCTGTCCTTGATATTTGTTTTATGTGGGAGATGAAGGACATATCCTGATCAAATAGAACTCCCAGATTCCTAACAGTAGTGCTGGATGCCAGACTGATGCCATCTAGGGCAGCTGTATCATTAGAGAAAGAGTCTCTAAGGTGTTTTGGGCCGAGCACAATAACTTCAGTTTTGTCTGAATTAAGTAGCAGAAAGTTTCTAGTCATCCAGATCTTTATGTCCTTAAGGCATGCTTCTAGTTTAGATAGCTGATTGGTTTCATCTGACTTCATAGATAAGTATAATTGAGTATCATCTGCGTAACAATGAACATTAATGTGTGAGTGTTTCCTCATGATATTACCCAGAGGAAGCATATATAAGGTAAAAAGAATCGGTCCGAGCACAGAACCTTGTGGAACTCCATGACTAACTTTGGTTTGCATAGAGGACACATCATGAACATTAACAAACTGAGATCGATCTGATAGATAAGATTTAAACCAACTTAGTGCAGATCCTGTAATGCCAATTAAATGTTCTAATCTCTGTAACAGGATGTGATGGTCTATCGTGTCGAAAGCGGCACTAAGATCTAACAGGACGAGTACAGAGAGAAGTCCTCTGTCTGAAGCAGTAAGTAGATCATTTGAAACTCGCACAAGTGCTGTCTCAGTGCTATGGTGGACTCTAAATCCTGACTGAAAGTCCTCAAATAAACTGTTGTTATGAAGAAAGTCACATAATTGATTAGCGACTGCTTTCTCAAGGATCTTTGAGATAAAAGGAAGGTTAGATATAGGTCTATAGTTAGCTAAGGTGCCTGAATCATGGGTAGGCTTTTTAAGAAGTGGCTTAATTACAGCTAGTTTAAAAGACTGGGGTACATAGCCCGTCGATAAAGACATATTGATCATATCTAGTAAAGAAGTGCTAATTGAGGGAAAGACTTCCTTAAGCAGCTTGGTTGGAATCGGGTCTAAAAGACAGGTTGATGGTTTAGACGAAGATATCAGAGAATTTAGCTCAGGAAGGTCAATTGGAGAAAAACAGTGTAAACATCAGGTTTTTGAGCAGCTTCCAAAGATACATCTGCACCAGTTAACGGCAGGAGGTTACAAATTTTGTCTCTTATCTTTAGGATTTTGTCATTAAAGAAGCTCATGAAATCATCACTGCTGAGGCCTATAGGAATACTTGGCTCAGTGGAGCTGTGACTCTCTGTCAGCCTGGCTACAGTGCTGAAAAGGTACCTGGGATTGTTTTTATGTTCTTCTATGAGGGAGGAGTAGTAGACACCTCGAGCATGCCGTAGGGCCTTCCTGTATTTATTAAGACTTTTTTGCCAGAGTAAACGAGACTCTTCTGTTTTGGTTCGATCGCCACATTCTTTCAAATTTACGCGACATTTGCTTCAAGTTACGAGTTTCTGAGTCATACCATGGAGCTAGCCTCTGTCGTTTAATAATCTTCTTTTTTAAGGGGGCAATCGAGTCTAGAGTACTTCTCAGCAAACCTGCAGTACTATCAACAAACTGATCAAGCTGAGAGGGACTAACATCAGCATCAGAGCTTTCTGTAGTAAACAGATGTGGTAAAGAATTAAAAGCAGCTGGAATTGTTACCTTAAATTTAGCTACAGTCCTATCAGACAAACATCTTGTGAGTACATGTTTGTTAACTGGAGAGTAGTCGGTTAATAGGACATCGAATGTTACTAAATAGTGATCTGATAAAAGAGGATTTTGTGGGAAGACAATTAAGTTTTCGGTTTCAAGGCCATAAGCTAGAACAAGGTCGAGGGTGTGGTTAAAGCGGTGAGTAGGCTGGTTTACATTTTGAGTGAAACCAATAGAGTCCAAAAGGGACATAAATGCCATGCTAAGACTATCATTATCAACATCTACATGAATATTGAAGTCCCCTACAATAATTATTTGATCTGAACTCAGGACTAAATCTGATAAAAACTCTGAGAATTCAGTTAGAAAATCAGAGTAGAGGGGGCGCGCTTGAGCATGAGTAGTGAGTAGACGTGTCCTCCACAGCTCCTGCAGAAATCTGTTAAATTTCTACATTTTGGACCTTGTAACCGTTCAAACTTCGTTGGAAACATAAATTAAGTGACTTTATTACCTCGCGAGTGGACAAATGCCTCCCAAACCGGCTAAACAACAGAGTGGGAGAGGTAACTCGGACTCCCCGGTTAGCATTAGCGAAAATACAGATGCGAATGCTAACAATATGAAAGCGCTGGCTGACGCAGTTACTGCTGTGCAAACCTCTATCAACTCATTTCGGGAGGAAAGCCGGGCGTCTATTGCCTCTCTGCACTCGATTTTGAGTGTGTATGGCCAACGAATTACTGATGTAGAGGACGGCATGAAGGAGTTCGACGAGAGACTGAGCAGCGTGGAAACTTCCCAAACTTCACTGGCTAAGGAAAACGATGCCTTGAAGGAGAAGGTAGCATACTTGGAAAACTACACCAGACGGCAGAATATACGTATTGTGGGGATACCAGAAGACACGGAGGGCCCGCGACCATCGGAGTTTATTACCAGGCTGCTCACTGATGTGCTTGGGGAAGACAGTTTTGAGAAGCCTCCGTCGGTGGACAGAGCTCACAGAAGTTTGGCCCCAAAACCAACAGGTGGCGACAATAGACCACGACCGTTCATTGTCAAACTCCACCACTTTCAAACTAAAGAGTTGATCCTACGCCTCGCCAGACAGAAGGGCCCGCTCTCTTACAACGGATCAAGATTTCACATCTTTCCTGATTACAGCCCAGATGTCAACAAACGACGCGCAGCCTTCTCCGAGTCCAAAAAGAAGCTCCACGCCGCGAAGATCCGGTTCGGCCTCTACTACCCAGCCACTCTGCAGTTTACACACAACGGGAGGCGCATGAAGTTCACCGACCCTGTGACGGCACTGACTTTTGTCAACAAACATGTCACTGCTGATGACGGAAGCTCCGTTTTACACACTACAGAAGATGATGACTGAGGTAATGTTGATGATTGGGTCAAAATGCAAATAACTAATTGAGAGAGGCGGTGATATCACTAGATATGGTTATTCTGTCAATATTACTGACAATATTTTTATTTTATTTTATTTTTTATTTATTTACTTTCATAGTATTATTTTATTAATATTGTTTATGTGGCAATGGACGTCTTTTGTGTGAATGTGTGTACACATCACACGCAACGCTACATATGTATGCCCTCCTAATTTTTTATTTTTTATTTATTTTATGATCACCGCCGATCTCGTTACATTGACTTTCAACGCCCTATAGGTATTATGGTTTCAACGATGTGAAAGGACATCACAGGTTATTTAATAGCCTACACTGTTGGAAAGGTTCATTAATGGTTCAGAAATGTATTCAATATTGCGGGTGGCATGCAAATGCAGGTTTGCAGTAGTTTGAAGTTTTCTGGGGGGGGGTAGCCATTTTAAGGCTTGTTTATGTGTTATATGTCGTAGTTTTGATGTGTTATTTGTTTTGTATACAGCTCGTGCACTTATTTGGCTTTTTCATCATCTAAATGGGGTAGACACTGGTATTTTTGACTTGAGTGGTTCTAATGGCACAGGGTAATTCAAATCTTGTCCCAGGTAAAGATGACATGAAAATTATAAGTTGGAATGTTAAAGGTTTGAATCAGACAATAAAAAGGAAAAGGGTTCTCTCTCATTTACAACATCTCGGGGTTGGTATTGCATTCCTACAGGAAACCCACCTTTCGATTCGAGAACAGTCAAAAATTCACAAAGAGTGGGTAGGGCAAATGTTTCACTCGCAATTTAACTGTAAAGGTAGGGGAGTAGCTATACTCATTCACAAAAAGGTTCCCTTCGTTGTATCAAACACTATCTTGGATTCAAATGGCAGATATGTGATGGTTGTGGGAGAGCTGTTTCAACTTCGCTTAGTATTGGTTAATATCTACGGCCCGAACTTTGATGATGATGATTTTTTTAAAAAGATGCTAAGCTCCATCCCTAATCTAGATAGTCATCACTTGATTATGTCCGGGGATTATAACCTAGTAATGGATTCTACCTGGGATCGCTCTTCCCAGTCTGTACCGAGACCATCTAAATCCGTGCAAACAATCCAATCGTTCATGGACATACATAAACTTATAGACCCATGGAGATTTAAACACCCTACCAAGAGGGAGTATTCATATTACTCTAATGTACACAAGTCATTCTCCAGGATAGATTTTTTTTTGGTTGACCCATATTTGCTAAGTGTTATCACAGATTGTAAATATGACCCAATTATTATTTCTGACCATGCCCCGGTGAGTATTAAAGTAACTCCTTCGATTCAGAGGACAAAACGGACATGGCAGCTTGATACACTCCTGCTGGCAGACTCAGACTTTATAAAGTTCATTACAGAACAAATAGATTTTTTTCTGCAGGTAAACAGGACTGATGGTATCTCAGCCTCAACTCTCTGGGAAACACTTAAAGCATATCTCAGAGGGCAGATTATTTCCCGCTCTGCCCATATTAGGAAAATGAAATATAAGAATATAGAGGAGCTATCTTCAGAAATTAAGACTCTGGACGGACTCATAGCTGCCTCTCCGACCCCTGATCTGATTAGGAGGAGAGTAAGCTTACAAACTGAAATTGATCTCTTAACTACCACTCAAGCAGAGAGGCATCCCGTATTATTTCGCAAATTATGCTACCTGATGGCTCCTCAACAGAGGATCATCAGACTATTAACTGCTTTAAAGAGTTCTATTCTAAATTATATTCTTCAGGCTCAACACTGGATCACAACCAATTTGACTCTTTTTTTTCCACTCTGAACATTCCTACAATTGACTCTGACTCTAAAGAGCGATTGGAACAAAATTTGACGCTGGAAGAAATTAACAGTGCGATAATGTCCCTTCAGAGTGGAAAAGATAAGATAAGATAAAAAGAAATTCAAAGATAAACTTGCCCCTCTTCTTCTCTCAGTTTATGCAGAAGCACTGGAGAATAACATTCTTCCGCCTACACTTTGCCAGGCATCTATTACATTGTTATTAAAAAAGAATAAGGACCCTCGTGATTGCTCATCGTACAGGCCAATTAGCTTGACAAACTGTGACGGTAAAGTGTTCTCAAAGGTCATTGCACTCCGGCTTGAGACAATTCTTCCTCATATCATCTCGGAGGACCAGACTGGGTTTGTCCAGGGCAAACAATCCTACTTTAACCTGAGACGATTGTTTAATATCATCTATACTGAATCTAGCACTCCGTCCCCGGAAGCAGTAATATCGCTCGATGCCGAAAAGGCGTTTGATCGGGTCGAGTGGAATTATCTTTTTCATACACTTAGCAGGTTTGGTTTTGGCCCTAACTTCATTCAACTTATCAAGCTCATTTACACTGACCCAACTGCCTCAGTCTATACCAATGGCATCTCATCCGAGTACTTTCCTCTTCACAGAGGGACGAAGCAAGGTGATCCAGTGAGTCCGTTGCTTTTCGTTCTAGCTATAGAACCACTTGCTATAGCTCTCAGATGCAATAATAGTATAAAAGGTATTTCACGTGGTGGCCTAACTCACACTGTCTCGCTTTATGCAGACGATTTATTACTATATGTCACCAACCCTATAACATCTATCCCTGAAATTCTTAGAGTCTTGCAGGAATTTGGAAATATATCTGGATATAAACTAAATTTTAATAAAAGTGAATACTTCCCCATCAGTAGTAATGCTAGAGAATATCCCAATCTGCCATTTAAGTTATCTGCCGAGTCCTTTACATATCTAGGTGTCAAAGTCACCAAATCGTATTACAGTCTATTTAAAAGGAACCTCACTCCTCTGCTGGAACAGTGTAAACAAGATATTAAAAGATGGTCTGTTTTGCCTCTCTCTCTCATCGGGAGAACAAACTCTGTAAAGATGAATATTGTGCCAAAGTTTCTATATTTGTTTCAAGCGTTGCCTGTTTTCATACCACAATCTTTTTTTAAGACATTTAATCAAATGATTTCTTCCTTTATATGGAATAATAAACCAGCTCGCATAAGAAAAGAATTTATGGAAAGACCAAAAGATGTAGGTGGGCTTTCGCTTCCAAATTTGTGTACGTACTATTGGGCTGCGAATTTTAATGCCACCTCTCTGTGGTTAAAAGATTGGAATGATAGGATCCCTGCATGGCTCCAGATTGAAAAGGTTACAAGCAGCCCACACTCACTCCCTGCCTTACTTTGTGCTCCCCTTCCACCACTAGTTAATAATATTAAAGACAATATAATTGTAACTCAATCCTTACGTATCGTGAACCAGTTCAAAAGATGTCTGGGCATTCAGAGTATTTCTATTCACTCACCAATAATACGTAATCACTTATTTCAACCATCTTTATTGGACAGCGGTTTCAAAACTTGGTATGATAGGGGTATTCGTAGTATTGAAGACCTGTATGTCAATAATACTTTTGCTAGCTTTGAACAGCTATCCAGAAAATTCGGTTTAACCAATAATCATTTTTTGCGATACTTGCAGATTAGAGATTTTACTCGTAAAAAGTTTGCTAATTTTCCTACTCTTCCCCCTCCATCCTGTCTGGATTCCCTATTAAAGGTTAATAGGCTGAATAAAAGTAGAATATCATTTATTTATTCCCATATTATGGATAGCTGCAACCACTCTATTTCACATATTCGAGACCAGTGGGAAAATGACTTTGGGGTCCAGCTGTCTGATGACGAATGGGATAAGGCTCTTACTAGGATCCACTCTTCTTCCATATGTTCTAGACATGCTTTAATACAGTTTAAAGTGTTGCATAGATTACACTTCTCAAAAGCTAAGTTAGCAAGAATATTTCCAAATGTAGACCCATTATGTGACAGATGTAAACAGACCCCGGCTACTTCCTATCATATGTTCTGGTCTTGTCCGAAACTTTTTCCTTTTTGGTCATCCTTTTTTGAAGTCATCTCTAATGCTTATGCTTATAACGTCTCACCATCTCCTTTGGTTGCTGTTTTTGGTTGGTTTTCTGATCCAACGGGATCTGTTCCCCCTGTTCATTTACAGAGGGTCATTGCCTTTTCCTCCTTACTAGCTAGACGCTTAATTTTATTCAAGTGGAAGGCTGCTATTCCTCCATCACATCACCACTGGATTAGGGACGTTATGCAGAATCTTAAGATGGAAAAGATCAGAAGTACCCTCAACGGTTCCATCAGCAGATTCCACAAAACCTGGGACCCTCTAGTAACCTATGTGAACAATTTACCTGGTCTGGAACTGGAACTCTGAGTGACTACACCTGCCCTTGAACAATCCTGTAACAATAAGTATTAGGTGCACTTGTTGTGGTTGTTTAGTCTTGTGTGTTCTTTTTTGTTTTTGCTTTTTTGTTTTTTTGTTTGTTTTTTGTTTTTGTTCTTCTCTCCTGTTTTTTCCTGTGACGAATTTTTGTCACGTTGATTTTGGATTTGTTCAGTCTATGTCTGTTGTTGGGATTGTTTTTCTGTGGTTATTTGTAAAACAGAATGATTGTTTTGTATGATAATTGAAAAAACTATAAAAAAAGTGTTTAAAAAAAAAAAAAGAAAAAAAAAAAAAAGAAAATCAGAGTATGCGCCAGGAGGGTGGTATACTATCACAAATAAAACAGGCTGTAAAGTTTTACAGGCTGGGTGTGAAAAACTCAGAACAAGGCTTTCAAAAGAGCTGAAACTAAGTTTGGGTCGAGGGTTGATTAGAAGACTAGAACTGAAGATAGCTGCCACTCCACCACCTCGACCAGTGTCTCGAGGAGTATGAGTATTAAGATGACTGGGAGGAGTGGATTCATTGAAGCTGACATATTCTTCCTGACACAGCCAAGTCTCAGTTAAAGAGAGTAAATCAATATGATCATCTGATATCAGATCGTTCACTAATAGAGCTTTAGATGACAGGGATCTGATATTTAACACACCACATTTAATTCTCATATTTTTTGGCATAACTTCGGTTGTTGTTTTAATTTTTATTAAATGTTTTTGATTTACTCCTTTTTTATTTGAGTTTGAATTAACTGTAATAAAAGGCCTGGGTTGGGGGGCAGACACAGTCTCTATAACATTAACATTGTGGCTGGGAAACTGCTCAAAGGGAAGCTCAGAGGAGTGTGTAGGACTACAGCTCTGCCTCCTGGTCTCAACTCTGGTTTGTCAGGTTTTACGACTAACAAACTTAGCCATATTACGAGACAAAAGAGCTGCACCATCCAAAGTGGGATGAATGCCGTCTCTTCCGATAAGACCAGGCTTTCCCCAGAATGTCTGCCAGTTATCTATGAAGCCCACATCGTGTAAGTCCTGTAAATTGTGAAGTCGGGCCAACGGACTGAAACAGACTTGTTTGTCCAGCACATCCCACAGATGCTCGACTGCATTGACATCTGGGGAATTTGGAGGCCAATTCAACACCTTGAACTTGTTGTTGTGTTCCTCAAACCATTCCTGAATCATGTTTGCAGTGTGGCAGTCTTTCCTTAGGGAATACTGTTTCCATGAAGGGGTGTACTTGGTCTGCAACAATGTTTAGGTAGGTAAGCGATGATGTAATAGAAAATGAGCCTTGGCTGCCCATGACCCTGTCGCCAGTTCACTGGTTTTCCTTCCTTGGACCATTTTTGGTAGGTTCTGACCACTGCAGACCAGAAACACGCCACAAGAGCTGCAGTTTTGGAGATGGTCTGAGCCAGTTGTCCAGCCATCACAATTTGGCCCTTGTCAAAGTCGCTCACATCCTTACATTTTTCCTGCTTCTAACACATCTACTTTGAGGACAAATTGTTCACTTGCTGCCTAACATACCCCACCCTCTGACAGGCACCCTTGTAGCTAGATAATCAACGTTATTAACATTACCTGTCAGTAGTCATAATGTTATGGCTGATCGGTGTACACAATAAATACGGTGCATATAGTTTATGATCAAAGTGTATATAGTACAGTGTGTGTACACGAATGGACGCTGGCCCAGTCTGGGCTGACTGTTGTATTTGTTTCTGGTTCTCCCTTAAACACTGAATCATTTTATTGGACTTTATTAACTTTTATTTGATCTTTGACAGGTTTACAAGTAAAACAGAGTTTAATAACCATCATTAGTTTTACACAAAGTAATGCTGGTGTCCTCTGAGGATCAGCACATCATTAACAAAGAGTACTGACAGCCTGTCTTTTTTTTAATTGGGAGTTTTTGATCCTGTGCTCCACTAGAGTGTTGTTGAAGGACTCATTACATTCAACATTTTTGTACTTATACAAAAGATGTGTTGTTCATGCTCTGAGTATATATACTATATATAATAATTCTTATCCTGTGTTAAAGAGACTCTGAGGTGCTGATCTGCAACCAGACCTGGACGGATTTTGGAAACTTGCAGGAACTCTCGGCAGCTCTCTCTCAGAGGAATATGGGACACAAAATGTTTGAACATGTGACGGACAGCTTTGGACTCTCAGCAGCCAGCAGCACTAATCACAATCAACACAGTCGTGTTTGTCTGTCTAAGCCGTGTCAGAATGAGGGTTTTTTCTACATGGAGTTACCAACAGATCACCTCGGTGAAGGTTTTGACTTTGCTCTTTGTAATGAACTCCACATAGATGGACTCTTGTGCACCCCCCTGCCTGATGCCCTGAACCCCTGTGAGGATGTGATGAGTCAAGGGTTTCTGAGGGTGCTGGTCTGGGTCGTCAGTACGTCCGCTATCTTAGCCAACCTGCTGGTGATGTTCATCCTGCTGACCAGCCGACAGAAGATGTCTGTGACTCGTTTCCTCATTGGTCACCTGGCATTTGCAGACTTTTGTATGGGGATGTACTTACTGTTGATTGCATCAGTCGACCTGTACACACGCTCCTTTTACTATCAGTATGCTATTGCCTGGCAAACAGGAAGTGGCTGCAACCTAGCAGGGACTTTATCCGTGTTTGCCAGTGAATTATCCGTTTACACATTGACTTTAATCAGCCTGCAGCGCTGGCACGCAATCTTCTATGCCATGAGGCCAGACAGAAAGATCCGGTTCCGTCATGCAGTGGTGCTGATGCTGGTTGGCTGGTTCCTGTGTGGGATCCTCGCTTTGCTTCCTGTTCTTGGTGTGAGCAGTTACCAGAGAGTGAGCATCTGTTTACCTATGGACACGGAGACAACAGCAGCTCGTGTTTATGTGGTCTCTGTCCTCATGGCTAATGTTGTTGCTTTTATGGTGGTGTGTCTTTGTTACCTGCACATCTATTGCATGGTGCACAACCCCAAGCACCAGTCCAGCAGGTGTGACACCAGTATGGCCAAACGCATGGCTGTCCTCATCTTCACCAACTTCCTGTGTCTGGTTCCCATCTGCTTCTATGGTTTGTCTGCAGCTCTCCATCAACCACTGATGACTGTCACAGATTCCAAGGTGAGACTTCCAACTGAACTTTGATTTTCAGCTTTAAATATAGACAAATGTATAATTTAATGTTTAATAATATGCTAAAAAATATGTTTGAAATAAAGATGGATCCATGTTTTTCTCCACAGGTTCTGCTGGTGCTCTTCTATCCTCTCAATTCTTGTGCACACCCATTCTTTTATGCTATCCTGACGAAGGCGTTTCATCGTGACATCTTGATGTTGCTGAGTCAGATGGGTCTGTGCCAGCAGAAAGCTCACCTCTTTCGCAGCCAGTATTACTCCCCACATATATAGAGAGAAAAAATCTGCCCTGCGGTCCAGCCCCCACATCCCAAATTATCTAAATGCAGGAAGCGCCAGGCTGCAAGATTCACAAAATGTCCTAATAAATAAATAAATAAATAAATACGTATACAGAATCTAACCCTGACACAGCAAACTATGACCTCTCAGAATTCTTGATCTGTTATTTTCACTATACCTTGGTATGTCTGACAGATGTGACGTAAAATAATAATCCAAATGTTAATCTGCAGATAAAGAAAGCGAGAGAAAGATAAGAGTGGCAGGCTTTATATGAAGATGCTGTCTAATCGTATCGTAACTGTCTTCACTCAATATGGTTCTTGTAACTTTCCAAACAAGCTCTCAAACAATCACGCCCACTTTACATGATGTTCAGTCATGTGGATGGAAGATGATGTACATATCTGCTGAGGAACTTTCCATGTCTACAACCAAGAGAACAACATGATGCCCTCAAGATGACACAATCTGTAGATTCCACAGTTATCCATTTTGTACAATTCACCATATCAAAGCAAGAAAACAGTCGACTTTAACTCCACCTCCAACTTTCAGTGTGTGCACAAATGTCTCTGATCAGTTTGAAGGCAATATGTCCACTGGGGTCCCTGAAATGATTGATCTTTCAACTATATTTTATATCAGAGAAACTGAATTAATTTGATCATTTTAAATGTGCTTTACACCAGTGTTCAATTTTTTTTTGTACTTTTGTGAATAAAACCAAACCCAAACAAATGCAGCCGCGTTCAGCTTCTTTTACACAGTCACTTAGCAGTGTGTACGGTAATGTGTCCTGGGTTAGAATTGGGGGGGTTAGGACAGAGGGTCGGGGAGGGTTAAGGGTTAGGGTTGGGTTAGAGTTGGATGTTACACCCGATTTGACTGTTATCAGAAAATTGAATGGGCTTCATCACCACACATCAGATCAGTCCCAGATATATATGGGCTAGTAGGGGCCTACTAACCTACTACTAGGTTCAGGAGGCTGTTAGCACCCATTTATTTCAGTAAGCCAATGCTGACCATGGAGCTCAGTAGTCGCAGAAGGTCTATTATCGAGTATATGGCTGCCATTTCTGTTATTCTCAGTGGAAAATGCCATATTTCAAGATAGTTTTGGCATTAAATAAATTTTATTTTCATAATCTGCGTCCAGTGAATGTATAGGATGTTTAGTTTGTTAGTTATTACAGGGATTCTTTCAGGTCTGTCTGTTCAGGACCTTTATCGGTTTGGCTCACTGCAGTCTGCACGCAGTTAGCTGCACTCAGCCGCCCAAAAAAAGGATAACCTTTCCTAATACAGTTGCAAATTATATACTCTATGTGTGATGCATGTGATGCAAATTAGCCTTAGCAACTAAGCTTCAATCATTGGTTAAAACTGATGGAGGGAAGCGACGGTTGAGGCTCCGCTCCCTCGTCGTTGGTGGAACGACATGTCCATGTCTCCAGCCACCGAATCAGCGGGGTCAACACCCTGTAAAAAGATCCTCCCTGCTCTCACCTACTCTGCCTCCCACTCTTGGGGTGCTGCAGGTATGCGACCATTCATGTTTCTTTCTAAGAGATAAGAAACTCCTTACTCGGCGGTTCCTCTTCCCTCTGTAACCTTGAACTTCTCGTTAGTTAGTTCTCTCTGCATTCTTATCAGGACATCCTGCTCTGCCAGGATGCCTGTGATCAGTCAAGCATGTACCAGCTTCTTCTTGCCACACTCAAAGCAGAGGCCCAAAAAACCTACATGTCTATTTGTGCTGTGTTAGTAAGATCTTTCTAAGTAACCTGGCTTAAACTCTCATATGTATTAATCCATCGTAACACGGGACTAATGATTCAAACCAACACACCTATTCAACAGGTTACCTCATTCTAAAGCTATCACGCTACAGTTATAGGTGTGTGTACAAATATACAAGAGGTGAGCATATTATAAGTAACAGTGTATTAGTTTGTGTACGAGTGCAAGGAAAACACACAAGTTATAATTTCTACAACCTAACAAACTCAACAATAAGATAAAGGACGTCAGTTTTAATTATTTCTCCTTCGATTCTGTGAAATCAAGTTTTTTTTGGGTCAGTTTTTTATAGCAGAAGCGGCTTCATGACCTAAGAGCTTCATCAATCATTGCTATGGAGAAGAAGACAGTTCACTTTGCGCTACGTTGCAAAGCTTTTATTTAATATTGTATCTTTTTAATCACTAAATTAATTCCAAACCAATTGCAATTTGTGTGCGGCTGGTTCATTGAGCCCCCCCCCCCCTTCACTCACACACACACGAAATATACGTCAACTTGGTGAGGGCGCTTTCTCTTTGTCTCTCTCACTCCCCAAATTAAACAGATAATAGAAAATATAACCTTTTTGATATTAATGTTTTAAGTTATTTATTTTTCTCTGAACGAAATGCTGTCCGATTATTTAGACTTACTTGACTGTCACACGTTAGTTTACTTTGTTGTTATTTTGTTTGCTAAGCAACTGGTAAGTGATGCATATACCTGTGCGCAGCACTATTGTGGAAAGATCATCTGGAAGGACCGTGGACATCAGGCATGGATAACAGGTCAGTTACGCTAACTGTTAACAACAAAAACAAAAGCAAGAGTTTCAAACATGCTATAAATATTATTCCATAATTTTTATCTTTAATACACTGATTCTTGAGAAGTGGGACAAAACAGGATTCAAAGTTGAAAAAATAAAACCTTATGCTCAGACTAATTACACTACATGTATGTTTCTGCCATGTCCTAAGCTACTGAGATATGCTTCGATACAACCTCCTATCTTTTGTCATTGTCAAATGTTTCATCAAGGCTTTCAGGGTTAGGGTTAGGTTTAGGAAAAGATGTTTTTTAATTTATGTTGTCCATATGGACATACAAAAAAGCACAGACTCACAAGTATGTGTTCTACACTATCCCCTTCTCACAAAGTCACAAACAACAGTATCAGATTCGGGGCCCAGGATACCATCGGTGGTAGCCTGGGCCAAATCCACACGGTCACCAACGGCACAAAGTCAGAACAACAAGGATCAACAACAAAGGGGTTCCCTAGGGGATGTAAGAGTCCAACACACAACCGAGCTGGGTCAAAAATAAGTGCTCAAATCAAAACAAATCAAAAACATTTCATACAAAACAAACAAACAGAAATAATATTGAACCGCACTGGTGTGTGTTGTCCGACCATCGTTTTCTCAGGGCTTATTTCCCTGCCGTTGTTGCCCTTCAGAATCGCGATGATCAATATGGTATACATGTTGTTCTAGACGGAGTTGTAATTTGTTTTTTGTCTGTCCCACGTACAGTTTTTTTTACAAAGATTACATTCTATCACTTGGACCAGGTTATTTGGTTTAATGTTCTTTTTTTGTGTGTTTTTAAGGAGGCATGCACCAATAAGTCTCCAAGTTTTTTGTTTCATTTGAAGGCCGATTGACTCGGAATTCTGTCAGAGTTTCTATAGCATCCTGCAAGCTTTTGAAGTGTGTTTTTGCAATTGAGTTTAATCTGACTAAGGCTGAGGAGAAGGTAGTAACCAGGGGGACAATGTTTTCCTGTCTCACGAGCTGTGATTTAATGATCCCTCTGAAGGTATGTTTAGGATGGTAGCTGTTCTTGTGCAGCAAAGCGTGGGTGTCAGTTTGTTTGAAGTACACTCTGGTTCCCAGTTTCCATTTCTCTTCGTTTTCTTTCATAACACCTGTGTGTCCAAGAACTCTATCTGTTCCAGTTGTAAATTGTATTTGAATCCTGGTGTCCATTCAGGATGCTAATAAAATGTTTAAAATCTGACTCCGAATGTGACCACCTCCGAAAATGTCATCCAAGTATTGAATGTACAAGGATGGGAGCTTAGGGCATTTGGGAAAGACAGTCGGCCATATTAATATTAGCGTATGCTGGGGCGAACTTCCCCATAGCCGTCCCAGTGCACCTCGAGAAAATGTTTGGAGTAAAATTCAAGTCGTTTTTTGTTCAACTTAACTCCAATAGGGGGAGGAGGGCCGCATCCGGTCTGGTTGGATCTGGATATTTGTCAAAAATTTGTTTCACTGATATGAGACCTAGTTGAGTGTTTATTTTTGTGTGAAGAGCGTCTATATCGACAGAGAAGAGCATTGCTCCAGGTGACATATGTTTTGTTTGGATTTTGTTAACATATTCATATGTATCCTTTACATAGCTCAGATCGTTTTGGGACAGCGGGTTCAAAAAATAGTCAATATACTCAGCTACTCTGTACGACTCACTCCCGCAATCCGACACAATCGGTCGACCCGAGGGGATCTCGCGTGGGATCGCCCAAGTACTTGGATCCTTGTAAATTTTAGGGAGGAGGTAGAATTTACGGGTTCGAGGAGGATCCGGACCAAACAAATAGTATTGTCACTATTTTTCTGGATCTCCTTCTGCGTCTCCGATTGTGGCGAGTGTGCCAGAGGCCTATAGTGAGAAGCGTTGTTAAGTTGTCTATAGGCCTCTATGAGATATTGTGACCCATCTAAATGACTATTTTCGAACACTTGTCCGCAGGCTTTATAACCAGATCCTGGTTTTGTTTGAGCCTCTGCAGGGTTAGGTTGGGAAAGGTAAACACAGTGAAACCCCCCGCTTTGTCTGACGACTCAGCAGTTGAAATGGGCAATCAGAGGGAAGGCACTGGCCGACGCACATCCATCAGAGCCCCCGCTCTCATATCACCCGCTTTTTTAAAGTTATTTCTTTAATCCAAAAAATCATTGGTTTCCGTTTTTGTTTTTTTTACAGGCAAGTGTTTTAAGGCGAGTATTTTAATATGCACAGGATTTATTCAGGTTTTCGGATTTTGGTGGTTGCTTCCTGTGTTCTTGGTTACGTTAATTGGTGTTTTTCTTTATTTGGTTTTAATGTTTTTACCATTACTGGTTATATTTTGAGGTAAGTATTGGGAGGTGAGTATTTAAAGGTTTCTTTTTTTAATAAAGGTCGTCTAGTGGTAAGAGTTGGTAAGTGGTTTGGTATAGTTTGTTTTTTTGGCAGGTTTTGATTATTACTTGATATGTACTAGGGTTAGGGTAAGGGTAGGGTTAGGGGAAACAAAAGATCAGGAGTCATGAGTCCCCAAAGGGGTCCCCCGATTCCAGTTGTGCACAGTCCATTGACCCCCCCGTGGACTTTTACGAACCCCACTACTCATCCCGCCCAGTGGGATGTTTATGTGTTTAGTTTGTTTATTCGTTGTGTCTTGTTTATTCTACGTTCTCCTGTGGACCACATTCCGTTCTCCTGAAGGCCAGTGGCCTGGGTGTCGGAGAGGTCATGACGCAGGATTTTTTGAAGCACATTTTTCTGTGTTTGTTTTTCGCTTCTTATGTCGTCCCTGCGTTGACATGCTCCTGCACGCCTTGTGTTCACGGTGCTGCGCCTTGTTGGCCTCGTTATATTTATTGGTGTGTTTTTGGGAGACTGAGACTGTGTCCCATCCTCTCCTCGTTTTTGAGGTGAGGGGGTCTGTTTGTTTCGTGTGAATCTGAACTCTTTTTCTGTTGGAGTGGGAGGCAGGCTAGGACTAAAGTCATGAACCAATACCAGTCCCTCTGGTGTTTGTCTCAGAACGTTTTGTTCCCTTTGGAATTCCACCCCTTTCCAAATTTTTGTTGGGGAAGGGGGGACATCTTCAGAGGAGTCTCTTCCCTCAGCCGAGGTTGAGAGGACTCCCTCATGTGCGTCTGTGTGTCAGATTCTTTCGTTGATGAGTGTTTTGTGTCACTGTACGTTTTTTCCGGTGAGGAGTGTTTTGTGTCACTTTCAGATTTTTCCGTTGAGTGCTTTGTGTCACTATCTGTTTTTTCCGGCGAAGAGTGCTTTGTGTCTCGTTCCCGGTTGTTTAGGTTGGTGGCCGAGGATGAGGCAGCTTTTTCCGGCTTTAACTCTGCCGAGCTCTGAGCCACAACCGCAACCAGGTTGTCTGCATGCTCCAAAGTTTGAGCTTTGAGTTTTGAGCCCAGATTTTTCTGGGCCCATTTCTTGGCTACTGCCAGTGCTATGCACCAGTCGTCGTTAATGAAGGTTGCGAGCTCCTCCATGCTTTGTTCAATACCACTCTGATAGTGGTCCTCCAAAATTATTTGTGTCGTGTATCCCCAATTTTTTGCGTTTCCCTCTAGCAGTAGTTTAGTTTTTGCTGTGGGTATCGCTGGGGAGATAATGTCCGTATGACAAGTACTGTATCAGGCGTTTCAGCGTTTGGTGGAAATGTTGTTCATGTGGTGAACCATGCGAATCAGCCTATACATTTCTCAAGTCATTTTGCTAAATGTAGCATCAGGTTTGATGTACGTGGGTTTGTTTTGGTGATTAAAGTCACGTTCTGTTTTACCATATGTGTGTCTGTTCTGGTGACCGAGGTCATGCTCATGTTTGACATACATAGATCTGCTCTGGTGTCTTAAAGCAACACCTGACGGTTTCCCACGCAGTTCCCAATAAAGAAGAATTTCATCTGTTGATGAAATATGGGAACACTAGGTAAGAACATACAGAACATTCATTATATGAAAAAAGAAATATTTTGCTTGTCCATATTTTGTCCCCATTTATTCAATATTCCCTACTCCAGGACCACAGAACCCTTAGACTGCCCTGTGTGCGACAAGACTTCATTAGTTCGCCAGGACAAGCATCTGCAGGACACACATTTTTTCAACGCAGAGGTAAGTGTATATGCACAATAATTCTTGCAAATGTAATCTTAAGTCATAATAAAAATTATTTTGTGTCAAAATATGTCACTTTATATTAATAGGAAAGAGAGCCTCTGCTAAAGGATGCCAAGAGGCAGTGCATTAGAAAGGAGTTCGCTGCTCTCCGCCTTAAGAACCCACAAATACCAATGGTATCATGGTTGGACACGAATGCTATCTCTGATGGTAATTTTACACTATGATGTATGAATGTGTTTGTGAAAGGTTGAATGTGACAAACAGTAAACAGGTCTTTGACATGTCTTTTCTTATTCATTATAGACGAATTACATGAGAGGATGCCCAGTGGGGAAGAGAATATGACCCTCAAGGAAGAGAGGCTGCTGAACCTGGCCCTGAGTCCAGTGCATGGTGACCCTGAAATTGGTATTCCTGTTTTATCATCTTCCCCTCAAAAAACAGATCTCAGCCCTGGTGGCCAGAAAACTTCCTCCGGTGGCCAGACATCCTCCTCCGGTGTCCCCACATCCCCCTTCGATGTCCACACATCCTCCTCCGGTGGCCTTCCTCACCTGTTATGCAGTACCGAGATGACTCCAGTCAGTCTTGTAATACCGAGAGACCGAGTCCACTTCAGAAGCGAGGCAACTGCAACTGTGAAAATGTTGCAGCCAGATTGCAGCAGCTTGAACATATGGTAAACAGACTTGTGAGAGACCAACCCTCGACACCCAAGGCACCCAGAGGCATTCCGCCAAAACTAACTGCCTCAGCCCAAAAATATGAACATGTGAGAAAGTTGGAGAAGTCGGAACACTTATTTGTGAGTTTTCATTGCCTGTTTCCTTTTTCTCATCTACAATTTTCATATTTACATCTATTTACATAGCAATGTGGAAGCCATAGATTTCAGATTCTAATCTATGGCTTCGACATTGCTGTGTAATGTAATAGATGTTGTTTCAAACTATTCCACTAACCTTTTCTGTATGTTTCATGACAGAGAGGCTCATCGATGACTACAGGAAGTTTAGACTGGGTCCACGGACAGGAACAAAAGAT
Organism: Semicossyphus pulcher; assembly: GCF_022749685.1. NCBI lineage: Eukaryota > Metazoa > Chordata > Actinopteri > Labriformes > Labridae > Semicossyphus > Semicossyphus pulcher. The sequence continues at coordinate 514,742 of NW_027211729.1, forward strand.
AAGGATAATGCGAGGCAGGCCGCAAGTCATGTTTTTGCCTCTATATGGCTACTGGGCTACCTTCAAAAACGGTCTCCATTGATATGAAGTTCCTTCCCCTGATGGACAAATTGCGCACGTAAGTGTGTTTTTTGGTTAGAATAATTAGAGATAATATGTGTATATATAGGATCTCAGGGTCCGGGTGGAGCTGAGCTGCATGTCGAAGTGTCCTTGAGCTACTGAACCCCAAATTGCTCCTGATGTGCAGTTGGCACCTTGCATGGCAGCCTCTGCCATCAGTGAGGGTCCTGCGATGAGCTTGTGACTTTTTCAGGGAGTACCCTGCCCTCGCCCAGAGTCAGCTGGGATTGGCTCCAGCAAAAACCCTGTGACCCCATAAAAAAGGGATAAAGCGGTTACAGACGATGACATGACATGTGTATATATATATACGTTTATTGTTATTAATTTCAATGTGATGTAGATGAAAAATTATAATATGGATTTTGAATCAGGTGGTGGGAACTAGAGGTGAGCTTTCATCATTTCTACCTGCTTACCTTCTTTTGTAGGTGGCCACTATACCTCGTCCAAAAGGGTTACGTCCCAACCTCTGTGAGAAACATGATGACAAATACCATCCTGTTCATCAAGCACATGCAGTGCTCATTCCGGACGGTCAGCAAACTCAGAATAAGTGACTTTGAGAAACTCCTCTATGAACTGAAGATGCTTCAGGCGACTGTGCATAAGCACGTGGTTGTCCACCGGCAGAAGGTGGTGAAAAAGAAAACAGTTAATGCTTTCTTTCTTTATTGTGTTATTGTTGTGTATATATTCTGTCATCCATAAAATAGGGATTTGGAAGCTTTAAAATGGTCGGTATATGTGACACTCTTTTCACAGATCAACAGCTTGAGGCAAAGAAGGAAGTGACATTCATGAAGGCCGCCAAAAAAAAAATTCCTGAATTGCTTCATAAGTACAATTCACTATATATTTATGCATGACAGGACATTGGGAGACGGAGAGAGGAGAATTGACATAAACCTGACTTGACTAAACTTCATGTATCTGTGTTATGTATTGTAGAATTCTTGGTGCTGATGAAAGTTTTGGTAAGGAACACTGTCAGCTCAGTATCCTTAAGGGACACCGCGCCATCGTCTTCACCAATATGACCTGCAATCAGGTGATGTTGGCAGACTGCTGGGGTGGTGGAAAAAAGTATAGGGTTCTGGTAAGTATTTAAACTATTCTTTGGAAGAGATAGCAAAAACTTTTTTTCTTTTCAATTTAAGTCTACCTATCCACAGAAATAAGTTAATTTTCTGCATCTTTTCCCTAGGTGGATGACCACAAAACCACGGGCTCATTCGGGCAAGCTGCAGTGTGCCTGAACAAGACCGAGTTTGAGTGGCACAAAAAACTTGCCTGCGGCGACTGCTGCCTTCATAATGAGAACAACAATTATGTGTTCCACACAATATCAGGCAGGAACGTCGGGAAGCCCTAACTCTTCCTCCATATGGCTTGACTGAATGCTGGATTGACGGGGCCCATCACCTTCGGCCAGATCTGGAGCAGCGTCTCTATGCAGGTAAGTACTCAGGAATGTGATACTTGTTAGGGTCAGGGACTCTGGCCCAAAATGTAGCTAAGTACTTCACAATTCTCATCTATAATTTCCAGATTTCCATCTATTTGATCCGAATCTGGACATGGTAGGTGGGAATTTGGAAGACTTTCATATTATGTAACACATATTTCTTCATTTGGGTTTACAGGCCAAGCATCACCTCACTGAGAAGGAGAGGAAGCAGGTAGCTCATGCGATGTGCCATGAACCCACAACAGCAGAAAAATTCTATGTACCTCTGCCAGACAAAGAAATGGGGTACCAAACGAGGAAACTGAGGATGCAAGCCCTCAAGGACACTGTTGTTAAATCCCCGAAAGATACCGACAACGATGATGACTCCTCATCCTTACTGGATGACCCATCTGACAATACGCCTGAGTCAAGCTCTGATGATGAGGAACTCATCCTTGACGACGCACCTGATTCAAGCTCCTCATTGTCCTCTGACGAGATGTTGGTGTTGACGGAAAGAAGAGGATGGCAGAGATTTCCGAACCTGAGGATGAGCCCCCAGAGGATGAGCCCCCATCTTTTCCAGCTCCTGTGAGTCAAAAGAAGAAATTTGACTTCTCAACTGAGTTCAAGAAGCCCTCAGTCAGAACAAGGAGGTCACATCTGGTTGAAGTTTCACCTTCCAGGTGTTTGGTGTCAGTTCAACAAATGAAGATATCCATTGAAAATTATTACTTAAACAAAAGAAACGCAAAAATCAGAAGGGAGGAGGCAGGAGGAAGACGACATAAGTTGACATTTAAGGGAGTATGGAAGGAGATTCCCGAAACCCCAGTTGAAGAGGGAGTAGGAGGGGGGGAGATTCCAGAAACTCTGGTTGTAGAGACTGCTCTTCCACCCTGAGGAGGAGGCGAGGACATTCCCGAAACCTTACTTGAAGAGGGAGTAGGAGAGGGGAGATTCCAGAAACCCTGGTTGTAGAGACTGCTCTTCCACCTGGAGGAGGAGGCGAGGACATTCCCGAAACCCCACTTGAAGAGGGAGTAGGGGGGGATTCCAGAAATCCTGGATGTAGAGACTGCTCTTCCACCCGGAGAAGGAGGTGAGGACATTCCGGAAACCCCAGTTGAAGAGATGCCTGAAACCCTGAAACTCTTTGTTGAATAGCAGATAATCATGTCTGAAGAAATTATTAGGATTATGTTCCAAAAAATCAAGATGTCCATAAGAGCTATTGTATTTGTGGTCTCTTAGCATCTGTTATGCGTCTGTTACTCTTCCAAAATGTCAATTATGTTCCAAAAAGAAGGGATTTTATATTTACAGTGGTTATTCATGTATGACCTTTTCAGGTAACCAGCTGTGAGTCAGTTAAGTTTTTTTTTAATGAAAGGCATGAAGCAATGTCACCTTGTTTAAGTATTTATATTTTGTACTTACATGTAATATTTATATCTAGACTTTTATAGATATAGCTTGAATTTCAAATCACCACAGCTGTAAAAATAAAAATACATTTTCCTAAAAACATGGAGTGTGCTGTCATTGTTTCATTTTTGTCAAATATCTTTCAATTTTCATCTTGAAATTTCCTATCTAGAACTATCACATATACATGTAATAGATGGAAATATGGAAGTCATTCATAGATTGAAATATGGAAGCCATAGATGAGAATCGGGAATGTGGATTCTCAGCTATGGCTTCCCTATGTCCATCTATTATCAATCAGTTGTAGATTCAAATTTGGAATTTGTGTCTTTTTTTTGCACTTCAAAGACTGAAGAACTGAGATATTGTGCATTTTCTCAAGGAACAGTTATTTTACTCCATAAAAAATACAAAATACAGAATACAGAGAATTTTATTATCTTCCTAATAAAAATTTGAAACAACATATCAAATCTTGAAAAAAATGAACATCATAGTGATGCAGGGAGTACTAAAGAGTATGCATCCATTAAATGATCCTCATCATCGGGCAGGAGAAGAGTTAGGACTCCCCAGTGCATTTACAACCAGATGCTCATCCTCATCGCTGTTAACATGCAGAACAGAGTTAGGACTCCCCGGTGCATCCACAACAAGATGCTCATCCTCATCGCTGTTAACAGGCAGGACTGAGACAAAACTATCCTCATCCTCATTAACAGATGGGAGAGAGACCGGACTCCCCTGTGGAGACACCAGACAGTCCTCTTTGGGCGTGCCGGTATCCAGGATGATGGTATCGTCATCGTCATCGTCAGACTCAGCTGCGGCAAACACTTTTGCCGGTAGGGGCTTGATGGATCTGTCGCCTTCCTCAAATTCAGGCGGCAGTGACCTCTTTGTTTTTGGCTCCATATCGCTGGAAGTCTGACTCCCAGAAAGAAAATCAGACTTTAGAAGAGTTTAGTAGAGCTAGTATTCAAGGGTCAATTCCAATTTCCAACTTAACTTTAGATAGAAATACGGAAGCTAGCGTCATCCGCACCAAAATTTATATTTATCACATTACAATGACTTGGAAACTTCTGCTCAAAGTCCTTATAAAACAGTAGAAATAACTGAAAGCTTTCCAGTGAGGCTAAAAACAGTCAAAAAATATGATTTTACCATGCTGACACAGTAATCCCACATGTGAAAACAAAATGGCTGACACTGAACCTTGAACTTAGTAACCCAAAAAAATTCAACATTTGTCAATCACGCTGTACCTGACATATGTGGTAGGGCTTGTTTCAAGATATTCTGAGTCAAATTTTCGAGGCTCTGACCCCGTCCCAACTCTGGTATTCACCACATTTGTCCCTTCCATAGGTTAATCTATGTATCCACTCAGGTTCCAAAGATAGTCCTCTATATGAATGATTGGGGGTTGGAATGTGGGCTCAAAATTGGAAGGAGTAACTGAGGGCATTCCCTATGAGCTATAAGCACCAAAATTTGGTGTGTGGGTGCCTTGGGTGATGCTGATGAGCCTCCAAGTGGTCCCAAGTCTCTATGAACAACTTCCAATTTTGGTCTCATAGACATGCATGGGAGTTGGGCCCAAAATTGGAGGGACCATTTGTGGTCATTCCCAATGAGGTACACGCCCCAAATTTGGTTTGTGGGTGACTTGTGGGATGCTAATGAGCCTCCAAGTTGTCCGAAGTCTCTATGAAGAACTTCCAATTTTGACCTCATAAGAATGAATGGCAGTCGGAATGTGGGCTCAAATTTGGAAGTGCCCTTTGTGGGCATTCCCAATCAGCTACAGGCCCCAAATTTGGGTTAGGGTTGGGGTTAGGTATAAGGGTAAATGGGGGAATGACACGTCGTGTCATGTTGTAATAAGTGTAATAACTTTTGATAGGAAGGTCGTAGGGTTAGGATCTTGGGCTAGAGCCCTTCCCCGTGAAGGGAAGGAAGGTGCACGGTCCATCCGTCCGACAGACCGCCTGTACCCCTGGTCCCAGTCATCATGACGAGTGCGCTGGCGCCTCCTGCCATTCCGCACTGTCGTCCAATTGTCCATACCTTTTTTTTGTATTTTTAGTTTTATGATTTTTTTGTATTTTTTTTGTTTTTGTTTTTAATAAAGAATATAAAAATAAAAATTAACTAAAAACGCTTTCCCAAAAGGGGAAAGGACAAAGCAATCAAATAATAAAGCAATGAAGTGTGCCCTGAAACGACGTTTCGATCCTAAAGTGGATCTTCTTCAGGTCTGGCACACAAAATACAAAGGAACAGCTAGCTTGTTAACTGAAGAGAGACGTTGTCTCATCAAAAGCCAGGCTGCAAGTGAGCTCTCAAACTGCGTTCACTGCTTTTATACCCGCTGTTTTTTTATCATGCTTAACTTAACAAAAATGAAATGACCGAAATGAAATGCCTTTTTTGCTTCCTTATTTTTAACACTACCCTATGAAATTAAACCCTTTTAACACTACCCCATGAATTTTAACCCTGTATATACCAAATAAAATGAATTGTCTAATAATATTTTTAATATATTAATGAATTATAACTTATTATTTATAAATATAATAGATTTTAATATATAATATTTATTTATTTATGAGTTTAATGTATGATATTTATTTATGAATTGTATTATATTATATTATATTATATTTATTGTTTTTATATATATATGTATAAACTTATATGTTATAAATGTCCCATGGTTAGGGTTAGAGGCTAGGGTTAGGGTTAGGGTTGGGTTAGGTTTGGGAAAGAATTTAATTTCAATTTTTGTTGTCCATATGGACATAACAAAGGCACAGGCTCACAATATTTGGGGTTTTACGCCCTCCCACTCACAAAAAGCCATGATTAAAATAAAATAAAACGTCGGAACCCAGGATACCATTGCTGGTAGTCTGGGTCAACTCTCCACGGTCATTCATCACACAAAGTAAAAACATTTCCGTCCCAAAAGAGGATTAAACAAAAAACAGGGTCCCTGGGGGGGGCTGGAAAAAACGAACAACCAAGCTGTGTCAAAAAATAAGTGCTTCAAAATAAGTGCTCAAACACAATGACATGCAACAAAAAACAAGAAACAAAAACACACAAAACAGTATTGAACAGCATTGGTGTGTATCGTCTATCCACCTTTTCTCAGGGTTTCCTATTCCTTTCTTTTTATCCTTTAAAATTTGTACGTTTTGTTTTATTCAGCTTTGTTTGGACCATTGGTTACTTGAGTTTTCAATTTATAAATATACAACGTTTTTCTGTTAAGAGGAAAAATAACAATAAAAGTTGGAGCT